>NW_009952879.1:2121386-2164359 GCF_000747805.2 Chaetura pelagica | reverse complement strand
GCTGAAGGCACTTTCTGAACGCTGGAGTGTAAGAACAGCTGTAAATCCAGATGCACTCCAAGTGTACACAGAATGTAGGATAAGAGGCTGCTTGACTTTGAGGCAAGTCTAAAAAAATCATGCAATCATCATAGAGAGGATGTTGAGCTATGCCTTCAAACACTGCTGCTACTGTGGTGATAAAAAAATACCAGGAGAACAGATACAGCTACCTAAGTTAAATAATAAATACATAAACCAAGTATTTAATGTGTAGGATGTAAGGACCCTGTGTATCCAGGGTTTGGATAAGATTAAAGGCAGTTAGGAAGTAGGAGGAGTAGGAGGCAGAAGAGAAGATTTAACTTGGCTTTCCTACAATGAGGTATTCTTCTCTGGTGTCTGAGTGCCAGCCTGATCTGGGAGTGTTCTTACAGGTTCTTACAATGGGAAATGCATTCATTAGTTTGCAAATTCTTGGTTTAGGTGAGAGAGAACTGAAAGGACCATTATACAGACACACCAAAAGACAGTTTCTTAATCTCCAATTATCTAATTCTACATCCGCTCCAAAGAAGTAGAAGTAGTTAAGGTTCCTTCCTGAACTCAGTGACCTCCAGTGCTTAGGAGGGGTTCATATTTCATATTTAATGGTTTCTTTATAGTTCATACCCTGCTCATCTAATCTGTATTTGCATCACAGAGGTATACAGAATAGCAAAGGCAACTTTACAGCAAGCCAAAGAATGAAAGATTGCCCAGAAAGCTCCTCTTAGCATAGACTTGACTATCAAAATACTCTCCCCTATTTCTTTGACTTACCCACAGTGTCACAAGGCTCATCTTTGTGTACGCAGAAATCTGTCCTAGAAAGAAAAACAGAACAGAAGTGAAATGTATCCTGTGCCTCCAGACTTCAGGCTAGGAAAAAGCAGTGATGCATGACTCACATATCATGGGTGTTGAGGTTTGGGGTTTTTTAAAACTGCTGTGCAGTCTACATGATGACAACACAGATAGATACCAGCACTGATTGATACTGCAAGATTAAAAGCAATTATGTGACTCAGCTCCATACGCTACAGTCCAATTTGATAGACTTAAGATTTAGCACGTAAGAGAGTACTGCCTGACTCCGTGATGTCAGACTTCTCCAGCAGTTTTCACAAGAAAACTGTAACAAAAAAGAGCAGACGCCCTGCAATGCAACAGCACCATCAAAACTGGGAGGCAGAGATACATGGGAACACTACCCAGAGACACAGAACTGATCATGTACACCCAGAAACGCCCAGTTCTTCCGTTGGAACAGAAAAGGGCAAGAAAGAAGCAGGATTAAACACGGAAAGACAGGTGTTGACAAGGAAGAAGGAAGAAAATTTCAGGATTTGTCAGGTAACAGCCAGGTAAATTGGCTTCAGCTAAACTTATTACAGTCAGGCTTGCTATTTTATGATTTAAATCCAACACAGAGAGCTTCAAGAGACTTCATTTGGTCTCCATTTCTCCCCCACATCTCAACCAATTTCTCCAGATCTCATCAAGGCAGAAAGAGATACTACATATGCCACTGGCACCCACAAATCAACCAGGGATCCAAGGAGCTGTATTAAACAGAAACAAAATAAAAAGCCTTGAAGAAGTTCACCATCTAAATGCCAACACTTAATGTGAGAAGATTTTGTAAATGAGATTCCTCACGACAGAAAAACAAGTGTGGGAGGAAAAATATTTTATAACCAAATTAATGGCTTGAATACATTTCAAAAAGCACTTAGAAAAACTTTGGGAGCTATCTTCACCAGAGCTGCTCTGCAGTGCTATCCGCTGTGAAGAGGAGCTGGAGGAAAGCATCACATGTGCTAAAACATTTCAGACGTTCCTTAACCCAAGGGGAGCTGAGGAACCATAATCTCTATCATTATGGCTTTCCTCACCCTGTGGGGAAGCTAGTGAGAGAATCCTATTAGTACATTTGCAGTGTGTCATTTGAAATGCCTGAATCTCCACTGGGATTTTGAGTTTAAGATTTTGGCAGGGGAAAGATTAAAAATACTTAAAGAAAGATAATACTTAGGGAATACTTGGAGAAAGATAAATACTTAGAAAAGGAAACTACTTAGACAAATATTAAAAAAACTTTTTTCTTGAAGAAAAATATGAAACTATGGTTTATAGGAAAACGGATTAAAGGCCAAGGACTGTGGCTGATGAACCCAAACCCTTCAGACCAAACTTTGTTGAAAGTCACAAATCAAGTTGTCAAGGGCTTGGAAGGAGAAAAACAACAGCCATTACCAGCTCTTGTTAAGCAGACATTGAAAACTAACCAGGCTTCAATGCAGAAAAACAATAACAACCGAAGTGTTAAAAAAAAAAAAGTCAGACAGGAACAAAACGAAGTCGGAAGCTATGACCACCCACCAGCCCCAGCTTTCATTTTTCACTGCAGCCTCACTGTGTCTCGACACCTTGGCATTCCAGCCTTTCCAGGGAAGACTAATGACAGTCTCCTGATGGAGCTGGCACAAGCGCCTCTGCTTGAGCTCCTAGAGCCAACCTGACAGAGGTTTATTTAAGGTCTCATTTTGTTATATAAACTGGTAAATCAAACAGATACTTTTCTTGTGACAACAGATAGCTGAACTATTAGTAGATGGCAGGAGGCCATTGCTAGAAAAGCATCTCTCTTCAGGGGCTGGCCAGCTCTGCAAATAAAGCACAGCAATTTTGCTCCTTGCACTTCGTTGCACAATGAAAGGTGTCTGGCACTATCAGGCAGCTCCCTGGAGAAATTACCACTATGCCATAAAATGAAGGGTCTTGTAAATGATCCAGCACAACTTGCAGACTGTCCTACAGAGGTAGAACAATCCTTGTCTGTAAAAAGAGTGCTGTGACACTGTCTGGTCAGACAAGGATTTGAAACAGGTCAGCAAGAACTGAACGTAGCTGCTGAATTCACTGTATGCAGCCCATCCTTTAAACTGTCATAAACACAAGTCCAAGAGACACCATCCTTCTCTTCAAGTCATCCAGACCTACTGTAAATGTTTTACCCCAAAACTCTCTGGCCAAATAGAAAAGCACATCCAAATCTGTAGTCACAAATGGCCTTGGTGGGTCTCAGTCTTCTTCCTAAGGCAAGCAGCCACCTCATCACAAAACCTATATACCAAAATTCCTACAGGGCTTTCCTGGCAATCAGAGGGGAACCAAAGACTGAAAAGCCATTAAGTTCTACCTCACACGTGGATCAGTAACAACAGTGAGGTAAGATGGCTCCATCCTGCACTGAAACAGATCTGCTTTAAAAAAGTTTGTCACAGGCCTCTCTCTGAAGCATTTTTGAGCTTGACTACATCTATATTTTTTAAGTGAGAGCTTGACATAAATGATACTATAATGATTCTCCAAGGATATAAAAAAGGTATCTTACTATTCATTGTATATGCAGAGGTCTCTTATCACAAAGACATCATTTTGTTAGCAGAATCTTTTATAGAGCTATGTTGGAATAAAACTGAGTCCAAGACCTGCAGTTCAAATCCAAGACCTGACCTTATCACACTAAGTCTTGGATAATATATTGAAATCACATGCTGTAGCTGTGAAGCAAATTTGCTCTTCACTTTTAACCACTGACTGCATCAAGCAGGGCATGTTTCATCATCTGTGGACTTGTGAAATTTTCGCTCATTATCACTTGTGATACTGTGCAGTGTTTCCATTAGCCAACTTAAGAAATTCTTCTAAAAAAAAGTTACAAGTCAGTTGTTTTGTTAAATAAAAATACCCAGAAAAGAAGAGCTCAGAACTCCTTCTACAGTCACTCTTCCATCTGGCTCACATGAACTGGAAAAAAGTACCTAACTGTGCTAAGCTAAATTCTGCAATTCAAGTCCTTCCTGTAAGAAAGAAGGACAGTACTTGAACTGTGCAACAGGAATAACAAGTATTCTGTTTAATGGCCACTTCCCAGCATCCTTCAAATGACAGTTTTTGACCAGTTTAACCCTGCAGGGTCATAAAGCTAAAGGACAGAGGAAACTGGCACAGTCAAAAACCTGCCAAAGAAAACTTTCCACATCCATATATCCATTTAGTAGCACTATGTGCCCAGTTTCCTCGATGCACATTGAAGAGCTTCATTTGCCCACTTAATAGGAAGGCAAAGAGCTGGAAAAATGCAGAAAGGAGAAGCAGGCTGCAAAAGGAATAACTACACTAGTATGTCAGGAAAACACAAGTCTTTGCTTAATGACATCTCTGAATTCTATTCCTATCAGCGATTTGTCATTCTTCGCTCTGTCATCACATCACCTATAGTAAGTGACCCAAACCCCTACAACCAGGAGGTGGGGAGAACATCAGTGTGTCTGAACATTTCCTAGGGAATGCAATAGACAGAAGATCAAGAGGAGGAATGTATTTCAAAAGAGACATGCTTCTAAAGCCCACTAAGATATAGATTCTGCAGAGAGAATTTATTCTGGTTAACTACCCAGTAAGATACAAAGTATGTCACCCATAGGTGCCAGAGATCTGAATTTCTGCAAGTTCAAAAACAGAATCTGAACAAGAAACACCAGATGATTACAGAGACCATGACACTATACTCAGATCTTCAAGGCTTTATAACAGATTATTCCCACTGCCTCATTTATTTACGGAACTGGACCATGGTATGTCTTATTTCACAGACATAGTATGCCTCTTACCTGGAACTCAATCAGGTGGTTACTATTAATATCCCACGGGAAGGATACTTGCCACCTAGGTCATCTATTTTTGCATATAAATTATTACATGGGGAACTTCAGTTAGAGGTGAAGTTTTGAAAGACAAGCATGCTTTGGTGTTTCAAATGAACACAGCCAGATTGTAACCAGAGGGATTTCTTCAGAGGTTGACCCCAAATAATCTGTTTCTAGTCCTAATGCAGCTGCAGCTGCTGAAAATCCAGCTTCTGCTTTTTCTGGCGCAATTGCTTGTGCTGGACATGTTGTTGCTCCCATATCCTCTACCACTGGTCCATCTGCACAGTCTGGGGAGGGTCCAGGGACACACACACACTTCCAAAGCCAAGAGTAGAAAACCTCGTTTCCCTGATACGGGAATCAGGCTGCATCTTCTTTGCAGCAGAAGCAGGATGGATCAAGGATGACAAAACACAGGAAGAAGAAAGGAAAAAGTCTGCAAGTACACACTGCTGGTCTATCAAACAGGAAAAATGCTGCTATTACACAGACCTGTGTGCTCCTTGGCCTGAACTTTCTCACAGAAACTGAATCTTGCTTCTAACCTAACTGCAGGTTAGAATACTTCTGCAGCTATTCTGAGTGCAAAACCCAGCAAATCTATTGAACAGTTCTTCCTACAACTCTTCCTCAGATGCCTGAGTCCAACTCATTTAGCCTGACATTACGCATTAAATTTTATAAGCTGCAGAGAGACTGCACAGATGAAATGCTCTGCTCACTCACTCTGCCCTGTGCTTAGAGCACATCAGAAGAGATTCCGTATGCCTCGCTTGTCATGCAGGACAACTGGATGCCCAGATGAGTTTAACAAAAATGTTAGTTATTTATTTAGGCCCTGATCCAATGAAGCACATGCTTAACTATAACCAGGATGTGCAGCCCACTGACTTCAAAGGAACTATTCACCCTGTCTAAAATGTTAAGTATCTGCTTAAGTGCTTGGTTGGGCTACACTGAATACAGAGGAGAGAGAAGTATTTGGGGTAACTGCACACGTCTGTGAAGGTGCATTCTTAGGAGCTTTGCTGGCCCCATGCCCTGCTACCAGCTCTTTTACTGAACACTCAACAAAATCCCATGGATAGTTTGCAATGTGTCTGTTAACACAGGGGATTATTGCAAGCAGAATGTCAGTTTATGAAAAATGTATTTCTAGTTACAGTGTTGGCTGAGAAAAAAAGATTAAATAGGTGAATAATTTTGAACTGCAGCAAGACACTTCCTGTCACAAACTGGAGAAGAAGTGATAGGAAGTTGTGTTTTTCTAGCAGATACAGCATCCATCTTACACTATATTTTTGTGCTCACTTCAGAGATCATTTCTTCATTTACATGCTACAGTATGCAATTAACTTAAAAGACCACTGATTTCCCACTCAAAACATATGGTAACTGTGAGGAACATGGGACTTGCATCGTACTGTTTGGTTGAGCTCAGGTAGTGAAGTTAGAGGGGGGAAAAGGCAACAGGTTAATAGGGACAACACCCTTTTTGCTTACTTCATCTGGGGCATACCCTGATGTGTTTGATACATCAATAGGTACAGACCTGCAGGCTGCAATGACTTGCTCAATATTCATACACAGATTATTTCACATCTGAAATAAATGCAGCAGTTTTCAAACATACACAGAAGCTGAGAATGATGCCCCTCCTCTATTCAGTTGTGACAGAGGAGGGGTGTGAATGTGGTTATTTCCTAGGGCAAAGAGAGAAAATTAATTTACTTTATGGTATCCATCTCTCACTTTCTTGAGGAGGTAACTCCCTTACCACCTCCCTGCTGCTGACACACTGTCTGCTCCTCTTCAGACTGTTCAGTTGATTCACACCTAATTACACACAGAGCACTTGTTCTCACTGTGTTCTCAAGTCCACAGCTTTTTTCTTCTAGGAAGACTGGCTTAGGCTCCAAAACCTCACCTGTTTTTTCCACTTATACCAGCTGGTGTGAGAAAAAAAGTATCACCTGTGCTATAACCATGTCTTGCCTGTCATATCCTGACCATAACATGCTATAGTGACCATGACTACAACAAAGCTCTGGTGATAGAGATGTTTTTGCACAACCTTGTTAAGTATAGACAGAAACAAGACAAATCACTTTCATCTGAGCAGCACGTAGGTGGCAAATACATCACCATAAACAGATCTTTTTCTTAGATTACTGCTAGACCAGATAACCCCATCACTGACTATAGGCCATTATTGGTTGAAGGAAACTGATAAACCAGACCTTACTATACCTGGTTACAAAAACAGCAGCATCCACCGGAGGGGTGTCATCCCTTGCTCCAGGAACCTGGTTGTTACCAAGGTATTTTGCCCCACCATATTCTTCATTTTGCCATTGACAAAAGCTCTCCAGAGACCTCTCTCCATGATGCCCAATAGACAGCTTCGCCTTTGGGAAGAAGGGATACAAAAGAAGTAGTCTCAGTCACAGTCTTTAAATAAAGCATTAGACCTCTGATGAAAAATCAGAGGCTCAAAGATAGAGATGTGATAGAATGAGAAGTGTGAAACCAGCTTCATCTGAGCAGGTGAACCAGGGACTTTGGAATCCACATTGACTTTTGTCACTGGACCTACAGAACAAACTCCATCATCTGGCAGCAGTCATAAGCTTCTAATACAGTGCCACATTCAAAAGCTTTGTCAGTCTGGAAGGTATATATTTTATACCAAAGCCATATAATTCTTAATCTTTGTCACAGTTACTTCTTGAGACTGGTTCACAACTACAAGCAAAGATTTACCAGAAAGGCTAAATAAAAGGACTGTAGCTCCTTTCACTCCCACAGCCCCTTATACCTCAGACCTTTAATATTGCCTGGTGAAGTGTGGCAGGCACTACCTACAATTTACAATCCTGTGGCCAGACATACCCACTTCCCCCTCCCGCTCCAGCACAGAGATCCTGCTCTTTACTAACACATTAAAATCACAGCAGCAGGGTAAAAAGGAGTTAGAACTCACTGGACGGTTGCGGAGCAGGACTAGTTTGGTCACTCGAATGCTGACTTTAATCCCAAGACTTTGATGTTGAAACATGTTGTACACCTGTCAAAACGTAAAGAAAATATCCACAGTTTATCAGTAACAATATTAAGACCTAGTAATAGCTGAAGGTAATTGTGACGAAAGTTAAGACATTTCTCCTTCAAAAAAATGACCCAAAGCAAACCCATATGGGTTGTGATACTACACTTAACAAAATAAATACTTCTCTCAATAAAATAAATACTTTTTAAGAGCTACTGTGTAACCACTGTAAGAGTTTCACATGCTACAGTGTAGCTGAAACATTTCATAAAACCAGAGTAGGTTTGCTCCTACCATACTGCACTGGACTTCACCACTTGTCCAATTTGTCACTGACTAATCTGAGCTAGATTCAGCATTCAGGAAAAAAAAACAAACCACCACATTAAAAAATAAAATAAATACACAAGCAAGTTGCAGAAACAAAACTACTTTTAACTGGAATAAACAAGAGAAACAATGAAGAAGCAACAAGGGAAAGAATAGAAATACTCCAGAGGAGCTCTAAACATAAACCAAAGTCTCAGGAACATGGACATACGTTATGAAGCATCCAAACAGTATGAATCTTCAGCATTTAAATATCAGAGATATCTGAACGCAAGATGAAATAATGGTGTGTTTTAGACTTCAGGAAATAGAATGGAAAAGCAATTTCCCTCTGTTATTTTCATATCTTATATAAGAGAATAGTAATAAGGCAGCATATAATGACACAAGCCTCGGGAAATACAAAAATAGCACCGGAAACTACCTTACTACATTCTCCAGATTTTGCATTCCAGCTCAGATACTTCACCTCATTTTTATAGGTTAGAACATAAGAACTTAATTAATGCCAGAGTTTTATTCCACCCCTTTCTCTATGTACAAATGCTTTAACTGGACTATATAAAAAAAAACTGTGAGGAAGAGGTTTATTTTTAAAAAGGTATAAAATACTGCGCAATAAATACCACACAATAACCTTTAGATTAATATTGTATTCCCTACTCACTGAAAAAAACAAAACCAAGACCACTGAAGAGAAACTTTTGACTAATGGGAGACAGGATTTGGCTCCAGGTAAGCTATATTCTTTACTCACATCTCATTTGGCTAGGAGTATCACTCAGGCTCAGCTAACTTCCTACAACAAACCCAAGACATGAACACATTTTGTTTTCAACACTTACTATTTTTCCTATTTGTGCAAATACTCAGGAATGTGCTCAGTGTAAGTGTGTTCTTAAGCTCTGCAGTGTTTGGGTTTGGATTTAAGCACACACGTAAACGTTTCCTATAATTTAGGCACAGACTGCAAGACAGACACTACTCAGTGTTTGACCCACTGACCTTCAGTATGAGCACAATAAGCCATTTATCTGCCCCTCGGCTGGTATACAAATGCATACAAGTGCTGGTATTATTTGCTTAGCTCGGGGGTATGCTGGTAGAGTAGCTAAGGCCTCTCACTAGAGACCTGGGGGAATAAACTTGACACTTGCAGAGGAGGGCTCTGGCAGTTGACATATGTGGAAATGGAGACCTGGACATTCAGCTGAGGGGGTCAATGGGGCATCACGCTCATCAAGTCAGTCTCTTTGCAGAGGCTAACAAGCATTTGCCTGTGATGGATGCCTTTGATTTGCCTAGCTCACTGCTAGCTCTGGCCATCCCAAAATACTTCTACTCATAAAATGAGGGAACAGCAAACAGGTTCTTATTGCTACACCTAATGGATGATGGTGCTTGCTTTTCCATCAGAGCAGACAAGCTGCCTGCCCCCAGACCCAGCACAGAGAGATCCAAACACCACTGACTTCAAAAGGCAGTTTTCACTGGCAAAACTCGCATAGCAAGAACCAGCTACTGCAGAGTTTATCATGTCATTTTGAAGGCTGTCATCCCTTCTTCCTTTTCTCCTGGGCTCCCAGTCCTAAGGATAACTTTACTGCATTTGTATTTGCATCCATCAGTGATCTGAGAAGAATGCAACCAAGCTAGCAGCAGCAACAGTTGGATACAATTTGGATAAAATCAATAAAAGACACTAGGCATGCAAAAGAGGCTTTATTTTGCTTGTTTATTCAAGCTTTGTTTGCTTATTTTCTTAAATTAAGAGCAGAGAAGCCCCAGATTGATGGCAGTTTATGTTGCCTAGAAGGAACAATAACCTTTCCCTCTGCTAAATAAGCCTGACTGGTACAAATGGCTGTTATACTTCAGCACAGCTAGAGCATTCAAACACAACCCACCTAGAGGAGAGAGAGAGATTTTCTCATCAGAGATCTGCTCCAGAGAGCTCTGCTTCCACCCCCCACTCTGATCATCTCAGAGGCTGAACCAGACTTTTCAGTCCAGGAGCTGAAAGGATTAAAAGGGAGACACTTCGATGCAGTCAGACTGGCTCCTTTGCACTGCAATCAGTACTTTAATGTGTGTACAGGCAAACATACTGTGTCTTGCCTGACACCACAGCCTCTGGCAATAACAGGCTGCTGACCATGGCTGTGGCACAAACCCAGGTCTGTTAGCAAGAAACGTTTCTCCTCACGTTTGAGGACAGACAGTGTGCTGAATTTTGAAGACATGTAGAAGTGCATATGCTTAAGAGTTGTTTATATATAAGAATAAATCTCTAAATAGAGAGATTTCCTTCCTTCCCTCAGCCTCTCCCCCTCAGCCTCTCCTCTTTCCTCCCTCCCTTCCCTCAGCCTCTCCTCCCTCCTTCCTTCCCTCAGCCTCTCCTCCCTCTTTCCTTCCCTCCCTCCTCCCGTCCCTCAGCCTCTCCTCTTTCCTCCCTCCCTTCCCTCAGCCTCTCCTCTTTCCTCCCTCCCTTCCCTCAGCCTCTCCTCTTTCCTCCCTCCCTTCCCTCAGCCTCTCCTCTTTCCTCCCTCCCTTCCCTCAGCCTCTCCTCTTTCCTCCCTCCCTTCCCTCAGCCTCTCCTCCCTCCCCTCACCCTCTCCAGAAGCATCCACACCTCTCCTGCCGGGCTCTGCTGTGTCCTGTGGTGCGGCTGCTGCAGAACCCGCTGGAACCGGCTGTGTCCAGCGCGACGCAGCTCCGGTCCCTCCTGAGCCTGCCCCTGCCAGCTGCCCCCAGGGCACTGCCCTTTTAAATGACCAACCCCCCAGAAAGGACAAACTGTGCCAAAGCACGGTCTTTTAGGTGAGAAGGAACCCACCTAGAAGACAACCAGACCTGAAGTGACTTGATGAATAAATACGAGACCGAGCTCCTCGCAGCCATTTTGGCAGCGCACAGCCAGTGTTAAACCACGGTTGTGCCCGAAGGAAGCAGTCTCGTGGAATCCAAGTGTCTTTAAAATAATAGAACTCAAATCCACAGGTATTTCCTGCTAGGAATTGAATTCCATCATGGCAGAGACCACCTTCTGCCCTTCTCACCAAGCCTACAAGGAAACCATCACCCACAGACTCAGCGTGTCGAAGCCGTTCAGACACCACGTCCAACTGGCTGACATCGGCACAAGAGCTGACAGTGCCAAGTGAGGTGGCTGAGATAACTGGTACCAAGGGAGGAGGAATGGGATTTGCTAGAGCAGATGTTCTCAAGATTTCCTGCTGCACGGACAGCAGGCAGTAACAGACAGACTGATTCACAGACAACTCCCTTCCCGCTTGCAATACTATGGGCCACCCTCCCCTAAGCCTGCAACTTCATCACACCCTCGAGGCTGCTGTGACCACTTCCAACACCAGGAAAAAGTAAAAATATTTGGGGTATTTTTGAATCTTTTCATAAAATGAGGCAGCTGGGAACACAAGCGTCAGCTGCATGAAATGTGCTAACACTCTGTGGTGGAACAAAATGCCAAGGTTGCTGGTTTAGGAGATCACCAGTGTCATAAAGCAGCCGGGCTGGAAGACCAGTGGAGGTTCTTGGTCACTGGGCTGAAGGTGAGGGATGTGAAAAGTTGTCAATGTCACTGAAGTGTGGTCATGAGCACTTGTTGCAGGTGAACTTCTACATGGTGTTGACTTCCATTCTTTGAGGAGTCATCAGAAGTAGAGAGAGTGAGCTTTGGAAACAGAAGGAGGTACAGTAAAGTAGCATATAAAACAGACAGAAAAATGGAAGGGAAAGTGCAGAAGAGCAAGAAGAAGAATAAAACCAATTTCTGACACTTCCCTCCTTCACCTGCATATTCCTGACAAAGCTTTACTGCACAAAACGCCCTAGAGAAAAGAAAAAAATCTTGAAGCCTGAGCCATCCCTCTCCTCCTCCTGTTTGCATTCCTCCTGCCTTTCTTTCTCCTTGTAGCTTTGACATGGAAGGGACAGAATAAACACAGCTTTGGCATGAGCTGTCCAGGCCTGCCCCAGCATGCATAAAGCACAACCCAGACATGAGGAATTGGGCTAAGAGAGGAACTAACTACATCAGTTTAATTTTTTTTTTTAATTCTCAAGAGCTTCCTCTGCAGGTGGATGGGGAGGGAGATGTGTGTGTTTCAGATGTTTCAAAGTTAAGAACAGCAACCCTGAGGGTAAATTGTCTTTTTTACTTTTTTCTTCCTTAAGTATTGCAGTCAAGCAGGAGCCTCCCCATTGCCTTGGCTGCTAGACAACGTCTGAACAGCAGAAGCATTAGTCAGGTTACTGAGGTTGTCTTTCACTTGTTTTGAAAAGTGCTATAGGATTTCTAACACCCACCTAAAGCCAAGCTTTCAAATTACCCCATTAAACATTATGAAAAAGAACATATTCATGGCTCTTTATAAGATGGAGTTGACATAACTCTTTCTCCTGGGGCAGCTGGAGAAAACGAGAAATCTGTAGACAGTGATCAAATATTTATATCCTTTTTTCCTTACATCCCTGTCCCCATCATGAAAATTCCAGATCAGGGTAAGGGAGCTGATTATCAGTGGCAGCTCTGGAGTGTCTATATGCCAGGCCCCAAGAGCAGAGAGATATAAATCCATCAGTGCATGCGTGATAAAAATGATTTTATCTGCTTCTTTAGCACAGAAAAATCTCTCACAGGGGAAATCCAAAATGAAAAACGATCTGCAGAGCATAAAATAAGGCTTCAGATAGTAAACCAGTATTATTCCTAAAGAACATAAAAAATTTTCCCTCTTAATCACATCCAAAAGATCACTAACTTCAAGTTACTGCTTGCTGTTGCAAAGAGCCTTCCACACCAACTGCATGGCTTAGCAACAGCTGCAGGAGAACTAACATATACTACAGGAACTTAACCCTGGAAGTTGTATTCTCTCAGAAAAAAAGCAAGCTCAAAAACAAACTATACTTGTCATTTATTAAAAAAAAACCCCAAACTATAAAAAATGCACTTAGGAGAGAGAAAAAACCCAACAACTCTTTTTTTAGGTTTTAAAACCCAGAGAAAGCAGCTTTTAAATTCCTATGTTGTGGACTTGGAAATTCAGACATCTGTCCGTAAGTGCCCAGAGGGTCAATCTGAGTGGAACCTGGTTTGTAAAGTAAGCTCTGCACAGTTGCAAGGAGCCAACACTCAACTTGCTGTTCAGGTACTAGCAGAAATCAGGCACTCCTCATCATTAACAGCAGTAAGGCCACAGACAGAACTTTGCAAAGGGTCTCATACCTCATTTATCATATGCTTCAGAATCTTTTGAACCAGTTTTCTCCAGGAAGCTGAAGGTATAAGTCTTGAAGACCAGCCACAGTAGAGGCCAGTGCAGTTGGCCTGTCTATGAGGATAGAGAATCTCTCAGATTCTCTCCAGCCATTTCTCCCAGATGAAAAGAAAACACAAGAGGAAACAAAAGCATCAAACTCCTGCAAGAAAGGTGCGTACTTCAGTGCTTTGAAACCTGCTCCTGAACAAAGCCCAAAACATCTGTTGCTGTAATCAGATCCACAGAAATGCAGGGAAAAGGAAAAGAGAAAGCCAGTACACTGGTCATCCATCTAATTCCTTGCTGAGAAAGCTGAAGTTAAGTTTAGATGAAGCCATGAAGTGTCAGAAGAGCAACACAGGACTTCATAAGAAATAGAACATCCATCTGAACAGCCTCCATGTGGATGAAATGCAATGGGAAATTATAGCTGCCAGATGCAGACTAACAAATTAGGTGAGTAAAATAAGCATGTTTTCCCATGAAGGCACTTTGTTTTGGCATTTAGAGGACATTCTGAACACTGGCTACTACTGAAGAAGGGCATGAACAGGCACTCAAGCCAAAGGTTGCAAAGGGGAGACAAGAACTGAAATGCAAACATTGAAACACCATGCCAAAGCTCAGTAACAAGGGAGTTTAACTTAGAAAAATAAATCAGCATCTATATTTAAGCAGGTAGGTTTGCTTTTCTATAATTCTGCTGACCTCTCTCTTTGTCCATGTCATTATATTAAGCATGCCCATAAACTCACTGCCTTCCCATGGCTGCAGATGTACATGGTGGCATTTGACCATTTCTTTATCAGCTTCTTTTTTATTTTTTAAACATTATCACAAAGCCACCAGGAATCACCCATTAGGAAAACTGTGCTGAATCAAATACCTTGCCAGAAAACAAGAAAATATTTCATTTTAGAGGTGGTGACTTAAGAAAAGTTAACTCAAAGCCCTGGAGCCATGCTTGTTCCTACTTATACACTACAGAGTACCTTACAGGGAAATTCTTCCATGAGCTTGGAAAAATCTGTCTTACAATTTCAAATATTAGTTTAGTTCATGAAAGAGCTTGCACCTCTACAATGAAATTCAGGAAAAAAAAATAAATGCCTCTAATGTGAATCTATTCTCTGTCCAGGGTCACGGTCAGAACTGCAGAACATCCTTAAAAACACAATATTAGCTATATGAAGTTCTACCTATTATTTTGGGGTTGCCAAAGGGGTTTTCTGTGTTTCTTAGGTGTTATCCTAGAAAGAGGTGTTGGGTTTTTTCCCTAAGATTCTCATTTACCAGGGGAGTAGTAAAACAGTATTTTGTAATGCTGACTTTTCTCCCCTTCAGAAATTCTTGTAACATAAATAGATATTAAATACTTTAAGGCAGATCACTTTATTTAAAATGTCTATAAATATAAAATGCATTAATAAGACCTCTTAATGCTTGTTTTGTGGTTTGACAGTAAACGTAATGGCTCACAGAGAGGAGTTAAGTTAATATACCCCTGACCAGTAATGTTCTATTTGCTTAAATGCAAGCATCCATGCCAAAATTAACATTCTGGTTTCTTTTAGAGGCAGCCCGCCATCCTAGAGTGTAGCTGAATAAGCACTGCCTAATATCACAGGGCAAATCCTGCCCCCCAACTAATGTCACAGAAGGCTGATAGAAGCCATATCAAGGCAGGCAAGAAACAAAGATCCCAAGCAGCCAGGAGGCCTCCATTGGCATGGTTACATGGGACACAACCCATCCTGCACCAGAAAGGGATGTCCCAGATGTTGCTCTGAGGAGTCTGGGTTGTGCTATTCCTCATATCAGTTTTACAGATGAGAAACTATCATGGGAACTTTCACTGTGGATAGTTCAGGCACTACCAGAAGAGTGTGGCTGAGTAAAGAGGTCAGCTGAGGCTAAACCACATGACTGTGCCTCTCTTTTCCTGAAATACATTTTCTGAATTATTCTTCAGTGTCTTAGGCTGGGAAGATCAGCTTTCATTGTGGCAAATGGAATGTTAAAATCCCCTTTGGTTTCATCCTGATTTACAGTCTCAGAATAATAGATTTATGCCATGATGACATCTGTGTGTTTGCCTGTTATGATTCCTCAGTATCTTCTGATCTGGCACCCAATTTCCTCAGCAAGGCAGGAATAGCCTGAAACCTATTATGCTCCTACAAGTGGGAATGTAGGTGGCCAGACCAAGGAGAGACTCTGTCGGTGCTCCTCTGAAGGCTGAAAATCTGAAACACAAATTCAAATCCTACCAGACAACAAGAAAAATCACATGGGTGAGCCCCTAGGAGCAATGACTTAACAGTGGGAAGCATTTCAGCTGGACTTCACACCTTAGATGTCAGATCAATGTGTTCCTCAGCCAAGACTCCCCTTCCACGTGCACTCTCTAGTGTCTAATAAAGGGGTGAGCTCACACTACAGCATCAGAACATAGCTTAAAAGTCCATCAGCCAAATCCATTGGAAACTAAGCTTCAATATTTGTTTAGAAAACCCATCCCATTTATCAGCACCTCTCCATAAATATATATATGTATATATTCACACCTGGCAAGCTGATGCTGGTGAGATGTTCTGCAGTACTCCTCAGCCTGGAGACACAACAGTATTCATGGCCATCTTTTGTTTAGGGCTTGGTCTACCAGAGTACTCAACCTTAATCTTCACAGGCTAATAAAGCTATACAACACAGAGATGCACTAGTGGATACACTGAAATAATTGACCTTTTGGCACATCAAGAGAGATGACTAGACATGTTTTAAAAGCTCCCACAGCCATGATACCTTGTCCTAGCCCCAACAGAACTGTGGGGCACAATGGCAGATTTTTACCATCTCACTGATGAATCAGTGCAGAAAAGATTTTAGGAGGACCCCTGGGCTACCACTGTAAATAAAAATGCAAACATCACCTCTCTTGAGGTCCCAAGCACTTAACCTGAGGAAGAAACTCAGCCTTGACACATATATTATACCTGAATATGCTCTGCTAGGTCAAAAAGTGACTTGAGGAGCAGATTTGTTCAGAGCTGAATGTGACTTGTGTTCTGCCTGCTTACTGCAAAGCTCATATATGAATTCAAAGGTGAAGGGTAGTGACTTTGAGAAGAATAAGGCTCTTGTGCCCCCTGGAAAGGCAGCCTTAAAATCTAGAATAAGTAGACCCTGAACTGATGGTGGCATGAATGGATTCAGTGCAAGAAGATATTTCCTACAAAACTGTGTAAATCAATGCAGAAGACACAATGAAGCCCTAAGTCAGTGACTAGCATCACAGCAGGCTAGGAGACAAAATAAAAGGTAGGAAGAAAGAAAACAGTAAAGTAGCTTGTTAATTGAAAAGACTAGTGAAACAAGCTCCTGCTTAATCAGCAAAGCATTTCACTACAGGAGGGCTCCCTCACACCAGTGCTTCATAAAGGCATACAAGACCTTATAAGAAGCTGTTGTCCCATAGCTGGATTATACCCTGAGCATCCATCACTCAGCTCTCACTGGGATGCACGACCAGTCAATTACTATTAAGAACTGTTATTTTTTTGCAAGTCAGTTTGCTGCTCATGAACAACAGAGCAGTAGTCAGAAGAATGAGCTGCTCCTGAATGTTAGCATGGGCAAAAACAATACAAGCTTCCCCAAAAAATTCCTTGTGCAAATACCTCCAGAAGGGCCCCTGTTGTCTCTGAGTTTTCAGCATCCACATCCAATTTGGCCATTATCTCTTTACTGGCATAGCCAACAAGTGAGTGCTTATGGTGAGAGAATTTGTGTTCCCTTATTGACTGAGACAGAAGGCTTCAGGACTAGGACAGCTAACAAATTAGCACCTACATTTCAGATGAGCTTGCAATTTCAAAAGGCTCTCATCACTCCTGGCAGATTCTCTGCAGAGTTTCTAGAACACTTCTGATGCCCAACTACATCAACTATTCAGAGGTACCATCAGCATCACTTCGTGTAGCACAAGAAGTCCTGGGGTAAAGGGAATGATCAGTCAGCTGGCAGTTTGGTGATGTCTGCCATGTTTTCTGCAACAAGGGATGCAGCCATTTCCATTAGGTAAAAATCAGAAGTGTTTCTAACTAACTTAAAGCCAGGTTCTCTGCTGGAAATCAGTATGACTGTTGTCTGCAATAATGCTTTGCCTGCCTGCTGTGACCGTGACCCACAGAGAAATATCCCTTTTGAAACAGATATGCCATGGAGATCTTCAGGATCTCAAGAAACATCAGGTCAAGCAAGGCCATCTATCCACCCTGGGATACTCTCTTCCTAGGTAAACCATAGTAATAGAGAAAACATGGTTGAAAATACCTCACCTGAACAATTACGGAATATTTCCTAACTGAAAACTTGAAATTTCAATCTCAAAAATATTTTCAACTGTGATGCCCTAAGGTAAATACAGGAGATTGCATACAGGTGAAAAGAGGCACATAACACAAGAAAACCAAGACCTTTCCTCATACCTCAAGGTCAAAACAGTTACCCAGTTCAGCTGTCAAGGAATCCAGCTTTAACCTGCCCTGGATATGATCTCTTTACTCTTGTTTCTTCTTTTGAAAGTAAAGTGCCTACTTACCATATTCATAACTGTCAGGATGAATCTTTGGGCAGCCTCTGCACCATGGTATTGGACCATATCAGCATCTGCCACCACCAGAGTTTCTACTGTGTACTCATTGGTAAGTCGAATGGCATTTCTTCTCTCCCTCCAGTCATTGGTTGTTTTCATTTTCTTTTGTCTCTTCTTTTCTAAAAGTCAAAATACTTATTAAGGCTGGCAGATCATAATCAATTGCAATGACCTTTAATTAGTGTCCTTTTGGCGAGTAAAAGAAGCAACCAAGAGCTTCTATTGCAAGTACATCTGTGTGCAGATTTCTATGAGATGACTAGATTACATGCAAATAGGAAAAAGCTTGGGAAAAGACTAGTTCAAACAGTAACAGAGTAGCTGTAATTCAAAGCAAGAAAAAAAAAAAAACACAACAAAAAACAAGCACATACCCTTTTCAGAAATTGGAAATCCTGCTTGTGAAAAAAGTAACATTCCACTATAATGAAACAAGTGGTAATTAAAGAAAAAATGTGCTAAAGAAAACTTTAGGATAGGAGACTGTGCTTTGGGATGCAACACATGCTCTAGACTCTGCAGGTTCTACTTAGCCAGGGAAGTTGTAAGATATTCCTGGAGTCAGGATTTCCGTAAGTTGCATTTTCACTTGCAACCAGCATCGCTAAACCAATGTAACAGGACACAAGATAGACACTAAAATTTTACATTAAGCTAGATTGTTTTGGAACATGCGTTACTGGCCAACAGCAGAAGTCTCTGGATAAAACCCAGAAGTGCAGAAGGTCAGGCTTGATAAGACCTTCTCAAGCTTTCTTTGCTCATTTATTGCTATTGGCATGAACAGCAGCAGCTGCAGCCATCGGCCACCTACGTGCAGAGCTCACTTGCCTATTTGTTGGGGCATGTACACCAAAAAGTAGGGACTTCCCAGACCAGCTGATCTTTAATGAATTTAAGTTACAAGAACCTGTGAAATTCTAAAGACCACAAGGGGAAGCAGTGACCAGCTACCATTAACACAAAAATTAAAACACAGAAGTTAAACCTCCCTCCCTTCCTCCAAACTAAGGGACCAACGTATTAGTAATTTGTCCTCTCCTAAACTGAAAGGTTAGATGTGTTTCACAGCCCAAAGGCAGATCTGAAAAGCAGCTGAGGCATGAACAAAGGAGAAATTAAGTTCAGATCTGAAATTGAATCTACCCGCTTAATTGCAGTCACGAAAAATATATTCGTGTTTTCAATTGTAAAATGAAAGAAAAGCAAATGAAGTCATTAGAGCAGATTTATTCTGCAATAAGAAACAAACTGCCAAGACTCACTGAAATTACATCTCTGCTTACTGCTCAGCCTGCAGTGTGCTATGGATGAGATACCGACACTGGGATTAATGCCGATTCCTTCCAATGAAAAAGGGAGCAGAACACACAACAGGTTCTGAAGCAGTATAAACACAGCATTCAGTGCAAAACTGACACAGGACAGACCATAATGGATTATCAGATATCCCTTATGTCACACTACTCACGCTGCTCATTTCCCAGAGCAGAAAACCCCTTTTTAATTTTCTGTAGCTCCAACTCAGCAAAGCCTCATTCCACAGCAGGCAGATCTGAGTTAGCATTCACTGATCCCATTTTTCTACAGCCTGTTTACCAGCTCTCTTCTATAATTCAGCCTGAATTTCCCTTTTTTCCCAGGCTGGTAAAAACACTTGCATCCAGATCATCAGTCTTCCCTGCCTGACCCTATTGTATTCAGGGTGATCAACTCGATCAGCTGTAAGCCCCACAAAGCCAGACTGAAATGGACTCCCTGCCTTCTGCTCATTCATACATTTTCTGTCTTGTCAATACACACATTTGCACACATCCATCTCGCATCCCTGTTCTGAGTTGTCTGCCACTAATCACATCTAGCTCTGCACATGCTTTTCTGCCCAAGGCATCAACTGTCAATGCTGGGTACATATTTTAAACTGAGAAAACAACCATGAAATTGGATTTGAATCTTTTTTTAAAGATTTTGGAAAGATCACCCTTGGGTCTAAAAAGACAGACGGGCCCACAGAGAAGCAAAAAATGTAAATTTGGGGTGCTCATAAATAAGGGAAGCTACATGGCAGCAGCAGAGATGGAAATAACCAAGTTTCAAGGCTTGTTTTCACACAGACTGCAGGACAGCTACAGAGAAGTGCTCAATCATGACAAAGCCACCTGAGCACAGGGGATCTGTATGTTTTTAAGTGCTGCAGGAAGGCAATAAAATAGACCCATTCAGCTAGGGCTAGAAGGGACCCTACAGATCATCTAGATCCAACCCCTTGCATGGGCAGGGACACCTCCCATTAGATCAGGTTGCTCCCAGCCACATCTAATCTGCCCTTGAACACTTTTAGGGACAGGGCTTCCACAACTTTCCTGGGTAACCTATGTCAGTGTCTCACCAACCTCACACTAAAAAATTTCTTCCTGATGTCTAACCTGATCCATTACCCCTGCCATTCTCACTACAACTCCTTGAAAAAAGTCCCTCCCCAGCTTTCCTGTTAGCCCCCCTGTTTCCTTCCCCAATGCCACAGCATGGAAGCTCCAGGCTTCTCAGCTCCTCTAACTTGGGAAGATATTCAGTGGGAAACTCATTAAACATATACGTGGTCACAACAGGGCAAGCTTTACTGAGCCAAAACCTACAGCTGGGACAAAATAAAATGGAGTGACTACACCAGAGAAGGAAAGATGAATGCACCTTCAATTTGCTGTGAAATGGAAATTACTTCACCCAACTCATGTCAAAAAGCTCCCATGTATGTTTGTTTATTCATTTCATTCCATTCATCCAACCATTCCTCCCTCTGCATGTGGCTTTAGCTGCAGTAATTTCAAGGTTATCATTTAAATACCAGGGGAGAAATCAGAGAAAAATAAAGACAAATTATTCCAGTAAGAACACTGACATTTTGGGTCTCGCTGCCAGCAATTAGAACGTTCCTGCAAGTAACAGCACTTCCCCATCAAATTGATATTGTGGTAATCCCCTAAAAAATTACGTTTTCAGCTGGTGTAAATCTCCTACCTATATAGAAGTTGCTTTAACAGGGGCTAGGCCTAAACTCACATAAGTCTGGGTCTCTCATTGAATAAGCTGTGTAAAAAGGCTCAAGTAGAAGAAAATAAATTTAGAGTACTCTGGGTTTTCACTTCAAAAATCCTCTTTTTGGTGGAAAAGAAGCCACTTGTGTCAGTGGAGGAACCCACTATGCTAGACTGTAGCTTGGACTCTGGGGAGAAGAGGTCACACCATGGTCATTTGCCACAGGATTGCCCAGCATGGCCCTTTCCTGCAGAGGCAGATGAAGGAATTGGTGAGGCTTTGCCAATTCCGCTCGGCACCTCCTTGCAGAGGCAGCTGTACAACACTCTGCAAGGTGTGATTTCTGGAAAGCAGCAGCCTAAAGGGACTCCTGGCAAATCACTGGGTAGTCTTGCTTCACACAAAGCCTCTGGCCCCCATTCCTCCATGAGTTTTCCTTGAAGCTGTGGATTGGCTGCTTTCCACTGGATGGTAGGGATTAGAGGTGGTGTGTGGAAAACTACCACCCCACAGGCTTGCCTAGAAATGCAACCAAAGTGACCTAACTGAGAGAATCTGGGCTCTTACTCTCATCCTCTCCCTCACACATTCTCCAAGTGTAAGCTTACCAGGCACTTACAACAGGCCCACCTAATGGCCTCAAGGGAGCCTACAAAGAGCTCAGGTGGGTCACCCATGATACACTGTAGAAAAGCTAAGGCAAGGCAACACAAACTACTCAAACAGAAGTGCGGTGTGTCGGGTTCCCTCCTGGTTTGGGGTTTTCTTACAAGTTTGTAGCTCCTCTTCAGAGTAATTTTTCTTGATTCTTTTTGTCCTTGCAGAGGGCTACTTTCAGAGTGGTCTCTGCATCCTCCTGCCTACCACAGACACAATTTTCCAGCACAATCAAAGCACATAAAGAAAACCCAACTATCATTTGCATGGATGAACCATCGCAAACAGAACAACAGAAATGCACAGCCCATATCACAGAAGTTTGATGGAGAGGAGAAAAAGATCCAAAATCAACAGTAAAAATCCTCATTAAACACACCTGCAACTCATACCTGAGGTGAGTCAACTTTATAGAGGTATCAAAAAAAACCCCAAATCCCATCCCTAGAGCCTCACATCCAAAAATAAGCCAGCACAGAGAAGTCTCGCTCCTGCCCCACGTGATTTATGGACTATGGGCAGAGAATCCCTCCATGAGTACATGAAACCCCAAACTAAAATAAACATCAGCCATTAAAACAAGGATTAAATGCCTGGTGGATTCTTTCTTTGAACAAACTGATGTTACAAATTTTGTGGTGCAGATGTTAAGTGTTAGTGTGAAGGCATGAGAGACCATAAAACATGGGCAGGAGCCTGTCAGAGGAGTTTACATTGTGGGGAGCATACATAACCAAACTGCACACTATTTTAGAAGTCAGGTGTTCCCTGTTTAAGAGGTCAGACAATTTCATGTGAAATATGAGCTGAAACAGTCAATCTACAACACAGCACATACATGCTGCGGGTGACTGGACACAGGGGACATGACTCTTGCCAATGACTGTGACAGTGTGTTAGAGAGCCTATCTGGCCAAAAATTCCACAAAATCCAGGATTGTTAGGTGATGGGAGAAGGGTGATACACCCCCAGATCCTCAGTATAAAATGGATGTAACATGGCACAAACTAATTAGCAGGTTTTTATTTACAGGCTCTTACCTTTCCTTGGCTAGTGACCTGCAAAACATGATCACATCACATTCTGCAGCCCAGCAGCCTCTGCAATCTTCCCAGAATGGCAAAAAAACATTGTCCTCACTGCAACCAGGAGCACAACAGATTCCCTCTGAAATCTTTGCAGAAAACTCCTTATGTGCAGTGCTTTTTATGGCAACTCAACAGATGTACAATTCCAAAGCAACCGCCCCAAATGACCTTTTCGTATTACACACCAAAAACCCTGTCTAGCACTGTCTGGTTTTTGGCACATTCTTGCTGTAACTGCAGAGTCCCTTCCTGCTCCTCCTTCCAACAGTATTTCCCACTCATATGAAAAGCAAGCTCTTCTCCTATAGCCTTCCACTATTTTTCTCCCTAACCTTCCCCTTTGTAATTTTAGCTACCTCATTCTAGTTAAACCTACTGAAAGTTTCTGGATGCAGTTCAACAAAAAGCCACAAATAAAAGTAAAATTGCAGAGTCCTTTCTGCAAGGCCAGATTCCTCCCCAGAAGCTCTTTTCTACTGCTGCCTTAAAAATCCTGTCAAATTCTTCCTCAGGAAGCCCTCTGCTAACTTCCCTCCATGCATGACCCCCTTTAACATCTCTATACACCCACACAGGGAGAGCTACCTCTGTTTTCCTTTATGCTGTTATGTCAACAACATAAAAAGAATGAGAGAGCACATGAGTGGGGCAAAGAGCTAACATTAGTTTTCCCTTTGCCCCAGGAATTTCTAGAGAACCTTTCACTGGAACTCATATTAGGCAGGTTTCATTAGTGTCACTTAAAAATAAAACTCATCACCTCTCCAAAGCAAAAGAGAGGAAAAAAAAGGAGATCCTGCACTTAAACCAAGCCTAGAAATTTAATTATGGAAGTTCTTTAGGTATATGCTTACTAGTTAACCTAAACCCATGTGTCACTTAGAGAAAGGACAAGAAGCCATGAAGTTTTTCTGATACCAAATGCAGGATACAAACAGATCCTCAAAAGGCTATGAATTGTTTACATGATCATTATACTGCATCTACATCTCTTACACATTGCTATTTCATCTAGAAACTCATTGGTATTTAATTTAGAAACTGCACTACTTTCAAAGAACTTTTCAAATCTAGCATAATTACTTGGTTTCTTTTCAAATCAGGAAGGCAAGGTAGAGCTCAGGGAGGAAGGGGAAACAGAAAGGGGAAGTTAGCAGCAGCACTTAACATCCCAGAACCACAGCAAAAGCAAAACCTGAAAAGAACACAGCAGGCTTCCTTCTTAGTTTGAATTAAGAACAATATGCTGTTAACTTCAGAAAGTACAGTTACTTTGAAGAAGCTTAATTGAAAAGTAAAATGACTAAAAAATTAATTCTGTCCTAACTCAAACCAGGAGAGTTGCCACAGGTTTCAACCACAGAGGTTGAAATACAGAGTGTATATTATTTGAAAAATGCATCAAGAGCAATATGCTACAGTTAAATCAATCTACTCCTCATGTTTGGATCTGACAGCAGAGCTGCTTCTAAACAGGTCATGAAATAGCTTCTTCAAAAGACTGACTGCACAGCATCACCATGGTTGATGCCCATCAGCTATACCAATCAGAAACCTTGCTTCTTCAGCCTGAGGATCAAGTTGCCCATAGTTATAAGCAAGACAAATTTGAACAGGCTTAGAGCTCTGAGACTTCCAGGATGACAAACCATTTGCTACAGAAGTCAGCCCACTGAAGGGTATGTGCTAATACAGCCTGAGCTAAAAGAACAACCACAGATCATGGGACAGAGATGTGAGATCACCACAGGCTTCCCAGTACATAAAGGGGGTCAGTTCAAAATTCATGGACACCACCAGAAATGTCCCTTCACTGCCTCCTACCACCTTGCAGCTGCAGTTTTAATCCATACAACTGAGAGGTTCTTTTTCAAAACACTGATCCCCTGAAAGAAAACAAGGACAAACAAACAAAACCATACCCACACTTCAGCTCCAAGGGCCTTGCTCCACACAGTTGCTTCCTTAGCAGTTTCCCTGTGACATACACCTTGAAGAAGACAGAAGTGAGGACTGAAGAAGGCAACTAAGAAGAACAGACACTCCTGGAGTTGCTGTCACAACCAGCACTCCCCAAGCTATTTCCAGCCATGGGAACATGGAGACCCTTTCACCTCTGTCAGGACACAGCACTGGACTTCTAAATCACCATTAAAAGCTGGGGATTTCAGATTAACCACAGCCAGCTCATGCCAGGGGGTACTCTGAAGCTCAGGGATTAAAAATGGTTGCTCATTCAAATCACAGCTGATTGTAGACTGCAAGCTGACCTCTCATCTTTAATGCCTTATCCTTCAAAATACTTATGCACCCCCAATTTCTTTCTGATTAGAGTGGCACATAAAATCATGCATCTACCTAGTAGGAAAAAAAAGATGTCAATGCACAGCAGAATGATACATTGCTTCCTAATCCACCTCCCAAAAACGTGTTGTGGTTTGAGGCTTGTTTGGGTTTTTTGGGTTTTGGCTGGTTGTTTTGGTTTTGTTGTTTTGTTGGTTTTTTAAAACCCAGCTACTTTCATACCAAATCACAAGCTCATGACTATTTGTCTGGCACAGTAGCAAACAATAATTTGAGACAGAAGTCATGAACTCCATGCTGCATCTCAAAACACCAGGGAGATTTTATTGCAAGGATTGTTATCCAAGTTAGTCTGTGGCTTGGCCACCTCAGTTAAAACCCTCTTCTTCTGCAAAACATACTCAGTTGTCAACATAGCACATCAGGACTTTGTCTTTAATGGCAAACCTGCAAGACAGCACAGGATAAGCCCTATGATCTCTCATCTGCTTGCTGGTTTGATTTGTCAGCAGCATTTCAAAGACTGTTGCCTCCTAAATTACATGCACTCATCTCCTTTTAAAGGGACACCTTCCGAGTAGGCTAGAAACAGGGACTCACTCATGTAAGATAGTCAGAAAGGAGAATTTGTTACAGAAATCAGGCACTGTGAGCATGGCTTAACAGCAAGACTATTAAAATGGGAATGGAAATACCTGTTCTGCCACTCCTTAGCCTCTGTGCCTTGCTTTCTCATCCTTATGAGATGAGTTCAGGGAACTGGGGCTATTTAGCCTGAACAAAAGGAGGCCCAGGGAGGTGCTCGAGTCATCATCCTTGGATGTGTTTAAAAGTCATCTAGATGTGGTGCTTGAGAAACTGGCTTAGTGCTGGACTTGGTAGAGTAGGGTTAATGCCTGGACTGGATGATCTTAAAAGGTCTTTTCCAACTTAAGAGATTCCATGATCCTATATTTGATTTGCTCTGTTACTAGTTTTAAATTCTCCGAAGCTGAATTGATTTCCTTTGTGACACACAAAGGGGAAGATCCTGCAACACAAATACAATTTGGTCCAAATGATAAGGAGTGATGCACGTAAGACTCTGAACTCCAGATCCTCAGTTTTGATCAGTTAAACTGAGAAGATCTGAGACCAATTACAAAACACATTCCCAACCCACTTCAGGGCTTTAGAGACTACAGCATGCCTGGCTGCAGTTAAGACTGTGAAAAATGGCATCACTGGCCTCCAGGTTTCTTTTATTTTAATGAGTCTTCAGCAAATGTGCTTAGTTTGCAAAAAATGTTTTTACAACTGCCAGACTTACCAACACATCCTGATCTCCAGTCACTTCTGCTGTGGTTGAAAGAGCTGAGGGACCCACCAAACCAGGGGCTCCCCAACCTGCACCCTGGCCTCACCATTACATGAGAGGGGTGGCACAGACCTCCTTGAAAGCCAAGCAATGTACTCCGGGCAATTGGCAGAAGCCAGTAAAAAACTGTCCTGGTTCAGCAGGTCAAAGTGTAAGTTAAAAGTAGAGTAGTTGTTATTTTGAATCCCTAATGGATACAGACACAAACTACCCAGGGAACAGATCAGATGAGAAAGAAACTGGCAGTTTATAGAGCAATTTTCAGATCCAAAGGCTTTTGCAACCATTGCCAGCTCAGAGTTAGTAGCCCTAATTTGCAAATAAAGAAACTGCTTGAGAGTGAGAGGTTATAGTCTAAGTGATCTTTAATTTTCTGTGCCTTCACTCGTGCGTTCACAGTTAGTGACATCCATGACCCGGGAAGCTTTGAGCTTTTGAACAGAGGTAAAACCAGCCCCACATTGTTCCCATCTTGGCCACACAAATATGTAGGTGCCCAACACATGCTCATTTTTATGGTTAAGATCCCAAGGGATTTGCTGAAGGTCAAAGGTCAAGCAACATTAGGAATTGAGGCCAATAGAGTCCCAATTTCCAACTCTTGGCTCTAACCCTGAGCAATTATTTATAACATGGAAAAAACAGACAGCTAAAAGGTAAGTGACCTTATTCTCCTTGGAGACACCTATCTCCCTTTCTAGCCAGAATGATCACTGGAATACCCACAAACATCCTGAAACAAGGACAGTGTACATCAGACAACTTAGTTCATTACCATCTGCCAGTTTAGATTTCATTGAGTTCCAATGGAATAAGGTTTTATTAGGAACAAAGTGAAGGAGCAGTAGAGCTCTCCTGTGTGCAGCTGCTCTTCTGGAAGGGGAAGAAATCCATACACTACATGTATTTCCATGTCCTCTTTGCACCTTTACAGTCAAGGAAGACATGAGACCCTCCACATTATCCATTCTGCCCTCATGCTGAGGGCTTCATCCAGAACAGAGCAGCAATAAAACTTAACTTGCCACATGTGATGGAAAAGGACACTTCTGAATGGTGGACTGCTCCAAGAGATTGCTGCCTGTCAGCCATAAGGAAACAATCACATACACAGGGAAAATCCAGGCTCCCTCTTTGGAAGACCAGGGACCTGGAGAAACCAAGGGATCTATCCACACAAATGAGACATGCTCCCATGGGTAAAGTGCTGAAAGACCTGATTTCTGACACAGGGGATCCTTCTGTTCTTGCAAACACCTCATCACATTACATCTTCTGCATAGCCCATTGTTGAAAACCTTGCTTTAATTCTTCAACAGATGCTTCCTAATATGGGCTAATGCAGATTGCATGACATCTCTCTATTTTTAGTGCACATGTTTTTTTGGCCATAACAACTGCTATTTCAGGCCAAGTCAAACCTGCAGAGCAAACACAGCTAAGAGACAATGATTAAAGATGGGGAAATGCAACATAGCAGTAACATGTGTTTAAGATTTATACCTGTTCAGGGACAGCATTCCCTACATTAGATACCTGCATACTAGCACTTATTTAAATTATTACCAGCTTTGATCAATTGTTAAAACGGGCTTAGAAGTAACTGGACAGAGAAGCAACACATTTATGAATTAGAATGCTGATCTTCCTGGTTTTCACTATATGCTTCTCTCCATGCAGCACATTTGCATTAAATGAAAACTGGTTCATTTAAACTGACAAAAGGGTTTAAGGCAAATCCAGAGTAATTTATGAGGTCTATATCATAAACATGAAATAACAACCTTCCCTCCAA
The DNA here is from genome assembly GCF_000747805.2 of Chaetura pelagica. Lineage (NCBI taxonomy): Eukaryota > Metazoa > Chordata > Aves > Apodiformes > Apodidae > Chaetura > Chaetura pelagica. Next base: position 2,136,061 of record NW_009952879.1, on the reverse strand, counting down.
AGACAAGCTGCTCTCTCTCATACTCCAGGGCTGTATTTTATATCAAATCCCTTCTATGTAAGAGGACTTTAATATATCATTGGAGACCTTTGTAAAGTTGTAACAGAACTTACTTTTCCCAAAGAAACAGGAAGTTTTACAGCATGGTTAGAGGAGATTCTTGTGTTTCCATAACATGGTTTGATTCTGTCTTTAACATTGATATTTCCTTTCACCAAGATAAATGGAAAAACTTTTCCCATCCATAGACTTTGGAGGCATAGGAAACATGCAAGATATGTGAACAAATATCAGCAAATTAAACTACAAGGTTGTAGAGAGATGGGGCAATGAAGTGTCTCAGGTGTTTTCTACCCCCACTCTTAGCTACAGGGAGTTCATAGAGAGGATTCTACAGTTCCCCTGTACTCCCCTCTGGCCTGCCCTTTGCCTCTTTGCCAAGAGCTCTTCTCAGAGAGTCAGAGATTGGTGGGAATCACAGATACTGCCCAAACACAGATTAGCCCTGCAGCTACTTCTTGTTCCACAAATAAATTGAGAAGTCTACATGTGGAGGTCTAGGCCAAATCTGAGGACACTACAGAAATCCTCTCCCCCCAACTTGGCTCATCTCTAGCAAAATTCTTACTTACATGAGTTAAAACCTACAAACACAAGTCCCTATGACTCCATTCTCTCTCCAGAAAGACTACTAGTTCAGGATCTTTGACCAAAAAGTTGTAAAACTCATTCTTTAAAATCAGATTAGTGTGTGACATCAGGTATCCCAGATGCAGCCCAGTGTCTAGAGATGAGGGCAGAGTGTTTCACATCACTGGTGTGAAGCTGTGTCCCATGCTCCTAATGACACCACGCTTCAGAGAAAATGAAACCCAACCTTTCCTTCCTTCCCCCTCACAGCATCTGCACCTGGAAACCTTTTAATAGGTTTTTTGTTTGCCTCACAGGGGCTCATGTTCATGCCTGAGTAGAAATGAGCATTGTGACTTGAACTCTTTCTCCTGCTGGATGACAGGTGATAAAAATAATATGTATACACGTATCATATGACTAACAATAGCACCTGGCCCATGGTGATGAGATCCATCCTTTGCTGCTGGAGCACTTCAGAATTTAAACAAAGGAATTAAAACATCAGCCCTGATTCCACAGACCTGGGATATTTTTTTTTTAACCCATTAGTAAGCACTGTCAGATTCAAGTCTCAAAGATGCAGTCATGCAAGACCCTAACTGCTTTCCCACTCCTGACTACAGCTAGATTAATCCTCTTACACAGATTATTCCAGAAGAAACTTGGCTCCCACAAAGTTCTCCTGCAGCTCTAAAAATAATGTTGAGTGCTGTAGGACATGTTACGGTACTTAGACTAAAGTAGCCGTTTAGAGATTTTAACAACCACTCACCAAACCAGCCTGCTAGCATTACCTAGCCCCAAAGAACTGTTCAGCCCAGTTTTCCTCTCCCATGGCCAAGGTCTGCAAGGAAAGTACCTCACTTCTGGGTAGAACACAAGAGAAAAGCCCTTGGAAAGCTGTGCTCTTTATCCCCTCAGTAGCACTGGCACATGGCACTTTCCGATTAAGTTCATTTTGCCTTTTAATATGGTCTCCTCCTCCCCCTCCACAACTCATTCCACTACTATGCATCTTTTTTTACAGTCAATTAAGTTTATATATCACAGCACCATTGCTGCCAACAGAAACTTGCCATCAAGGAATATAGCCCTGTTTAAATTCTTATTACATGATCAATAACTAACTGAAAAATCAGCTTCTGATGCTTTGTATTTTATTTGAATCCCAAATAACCCCAGCTCAGGGTAGGTACTGCTGACTTACAAAATTTTAGGTAGAAAATATGTTTAAAGTTGATTCTTGCTTGTTCAGAAAATACAAGAACAGCAAAAGACTCAGAAAATGCCCAAGCAAGTATGTGGCTTTGAAAAATACTTGGTTCATATTGTATTTACACGAACATGTATTTTTCTATGTTGTTCCACAATGAAAGATGTGTATCTGAAATGTTTAGCATGTAACTATTTCCTAAATATTTACAACCTTCATTCTCTCCTACCAAGTTTTAGCCTGGGTGAGCCAGATTACAAGCCAGTGAAAACCAACCTCTAGTACAAACCTGATCAATCCTTTGTTCTGCCCATGTTGGACAGTAAAGAGACCTTTTCCCAGGAGACACTCTGGAAGCATGCCCCTAGATCATCATTTCCACACAATTTCATTAGGAATGGACCTTTTGTGTGTCAGAGAGGATTAATTTTTTTTGTTTCTAAACTCCTTATGCACAAAAGTTAATCCAAACCAGACAGGAGTCAATTAGGTCATTAACGTGCTAAGCCTATTAACAGCCAGGACTTACATTTCTTTCCCACAACAATGAAAAACATTCAGGAGTCTGCCTTTAAGTGGCAAAGCCCATGAACAATTTCATTATTTTATGACACAGCTACTTGAAGTGGTGGCTGTTTGCACTGTGCAGCAGTCGGGTGCTTTGCTCCCTTTTCAGCACAGCCAGCCTGCAGTCAACACAAAGAACCAGCACCCAAGGGATACAAATTCTGTTTCCAGCTGTTTGGCAAACTCTTGTGTGATCCTAGGGCAGGGAATCACACAGTCCCAGATTTTACTCACTTTGCTGCTGAGGGACAGACTAAAGCCATCCTGGTCTCACACAAGGGGCAGAGAAGCTCATGCTCTCCCCAAATCCAGTCCCAGTCTAGCCCCTTAATTACTATCAGATAGGAAAAAAATCAGTCACAGCACAAGATCCACAGCCTTAAATAAATTTTACATCAGAATCTCCCCCCCTGCCTCAGAGCCCAGACACACACTCCTCACATGGCCTGGCCACTACCTGTGCAAGCTGAGCTATGGTGGCAGTGTGCAGGTGTGCTCTTGGCCCAACAAATGTGAAAACTTCAACAACTCTGCTTGCAGCAGGGAATTCTAGTTCCTTGGGCTGTCCATGGATTAGGAACCTAACAGACACACCATTAATTTTGCAGATACACAGAGTGAAGTGCAATTAGATTTTGTCAGACCAACAGGCCACCTAGCCCATGCTGCAAGGTCCCTCAAGCTCCAGGACCTGCCTTGTCAATCACCTCTGGGCCAACATGAGAAGAACAAAGCTTACAGGGAGCATCCCAGCAACTGTGGCATCTATTCAGATTCTCTTTCGGACAAAGCAGAGAACAGCAGCATGTAGTGAGTCCCCAGAACCCCTCAGGAAACAGTGGGTACTACTGGGAACACTTTTTTTAGTGTCCCCTTTGTGTCTTTTGTTTACAGTTCTGATACCTTGGCACTCTCACCTTCTCTGTCCCTTTTTCATCCCATGTATCACCCAGTGTCTCCACAGTTTCCTTTCCCTCTTCTCAGGGAGGAAATTTCAGTTCTGCCAGGGACAGGCAGCACCCTGCCCCTACACAGAAGGTCAGAAAGTTCAGGGGCAAAAGGCTGAGGCAGATTTCCTGGACTCACTTTAGTTCAATTCAGTTTTTAACTAGTGGCTGTCTTATTTTACAGTGTAAGGATTTTGCAATGCATTTTCTTTGAACACAGAGAGTCCTTGGCTAGGAAATCAGAGTGGTGCTGAATTCTGATGTTTCCTCTAAAAAGAGACATAGGGGATCTGTAACTCTAACCAGAACTAAGATTTCATACTCAAAGAAGATTGGCTTAGTCTGAACCTAAGAGAATAATAAACGTGCTGAACTACTAAGAGTTCAACTCCACACAAGAGAAAATTAAGTTCCTGGCTACAGGATTCATCAGCAAGCAGTGCCAGCCAGGAGGCAACTGTATAAGCAAGCACAGGTCATCTCTGCTGGTGCACAGGCTTGGTTTAATACAAAAACAGAGGGATACAGGCAAACTTGTTCATGGCTGCCTACTCCTCTCAGTTCCTCCAGACCTCTGCTTCCACTGCTGTTCCCAAGAAAATCTTTTGTACCTTCAGCTGCTGCCATGTCCCTTTACATCCAAAACCAGCACTTGTTCCTGACCATTCAGCTGTTCCCATACCAGTGGGTCTTACTCTTGTACCTATTAAACCTGCTAGTCCTGCTTCCCATTTTGTCCCTTTGGAAATCCAGCAGAAGACAGCATAGAAGCCTTGACCCACTGCCTCAATGTTAGTATTAGTACTGCAGTCCCTCCAGTAGGAGGCAGAAGCTGGAATATTGGTGAGGTAATGGGGCAGGAGAGGAATAAATGAAACAGAACATCCAGGCACAGTGACACTTAAAGAAGAGATTTCAGAGTTCATAAAAAAAATACCCTCTAGAAAACCCATCCAGACATTTTTCTAGAAAGGCTAAAATTTAAATTGCTCCAAAAACTAGACCAGCTTATATTAGCTGAGAAACTGTTTGGCTTTAAAAATGGGAGAAGACAGGATATGATCAGTGAATACAGTTGGACATCTTCTCTTGAAAAATAATAGGAAATAATATCAACAGCTGTTTTATTATTAACACCAAAAAAAGAAATTCCACCCCAAAATGAAAAGGGTGTGAGACAGCTGCATTTTTTCAGGATTTCAGCTGGTAAGCATTATAGCAACAGCAAGGTTTGCAGCAGCTCACAGGCACACCCTCTTTAAGTGCAAAAATACAGTAAAGCTACTGACCTTATGTGGTGCCTTGACTAGGGGCAGGTAGAAGGCAGGGGAAAAATATCAACAGGAGGACCATCACCAAAGAACCAGACCTCCTTACTACTAATGTCCCACTCCAATGGGACTCTAGGGCTTGAAATCAAATCCACAATTATAAAGTTGTTTTATAAATGAAAAATTAACAGTCACACTGGGTCACAACTGAAGACTTGCAATATGGGACATGCCACCAGCATCTCACATAGCCACAGAGACTCATGGGATTTAAGCCCAGGATCCTACCACGAGGCCTTTGCTAAAAACACTGTGAACACCTTCCTGAGTAGTGGTCACTTTGCATGGTTAAAGCAGTTTACTCTGACCTATCATAAAGTTTATCTTCTCACAAATTGAATTTTACAATAAATGTCCTAACTACTTTTATATATGTGATGTGGCTCCTTCTGCCTGAGGCAGCAGAAGGATTCATTAACACGGGCCTTTCTTCACTAGCTCCACCTGTGTGAACACTTGAATTACAAAATACAGACATATCTGGCAGAACAACAGTTAAAAACAGAATTGCATACTCATGGCTGTTCTCTTGAGGCTCTTCAAGCTCACCTGCTACAACCTTGCAGTGCTCATCAGGAGTGTGTGACTTCATGGGATGGCTTGACCTCGTGGATCGCCGACGCCTGATGAAGTGCTCTTTCCCACTAAATGAGGTCTCTGATGTGTTCACTGGTTGTATTAGCATCTGTTCTGATCCAATTTGGATATAGCCAACCTGTCCACAAAAGAGAAAAACCCCATCAGACATTTTGGTATCCTAACCTTATCTATCAACCTAGTCTGAACCCAGACCATTTCACTGCAATCACAATTTACAGTGTGAGGAAAAGGAAAGTGATTACGATCATGTTCAGTCTGTATAATACACACTCAAGAACTTAATCTGCTTCTCATATTTTTCATCTCACCGAGCACTGTTTAAAAATATCACTGTGCACTGTACTTGTACAAAGAAAAGGTAGGTGATTCTTGTCAACACCTTTCTTTTCCCTTCTCCTCTCTCTGGCTAAAGCACCACTCCAGCTGAAAGCAGAAATGCATCTTACGAGACGCTCAGCTCACGTGGGGAGTTGCATTCTTATTAAATGTCATTTACCTTCTCAGTACAGAAAAGAGGTGAGATTTCCTGCAAACTGCAGATCATCTGTGCATGTCAGTCTTGCAGACAACACTAAGTGAACTGATGTGGTAAGCATGACTTGCAGAGCCACCCACATTTTTTGTATGGAGACCAAATACCTCATCTTGGCTACAACAGGGGCCCACACTGCAAGCACTGCCCTCCTGTCAAGCCATGGGTTGGGTTTCAGGGCTCAAGTCAGGGATGGACTGTTGTACTATCCCAGTCATGAGATTTGTTTTTCTACTATCCCTGGAATAAGTAACACAAGGAAAGTAAAGACCATATCTAAATAACAGTAGACTCCATAGGCTCCAGGTGAGAGCTCTAAATCCCTGCCTTTCTTGCACCAAGTCCAGACCTTACACCAAGGCTGGCAAGAACATCTTTGGAAGGCAGTAGAGCCCTCCTCTACTTGCAACCAAGAGTTCTGAAGGTTCTTTTATGCCTTTTCCACTCCTTTCCTGGCATGAAAAGAATCAGAGAATGGTTTGGATTGGAAGAGACCTTAACAATCATCTAGTTCCAACTCCCCTGCATGGTCAGAGATACCTCCCACTAGACCAGGTTGCTCAAAGCTCCATCTAGCCTGGCCTTGAAAAGAGAAGGAAAGGTATCCCCTTAACACTTAAAGCTTCCAGGTTTAGTAATCAACACTGATGTTTTAACACATTGGAGAAAGTGAATACATACAATTAGGGTTTCTTTCTTACTGCTCATTGTATTAATCTTGTGATTATTTGTATTGCAATTTAAAGTCTCAAAATACAGCTCTTTGCCATATCCCCCCCTGAGAGAACTCTCCAGGTCTGATCAAACTTCTACTAGCAATACAAGGTCTCATCTGGCCTGGCATCAGGTTGTGCCCATTCTACACCATACAGGTAAAGGAGCTTACAAAGGATCCTCCTGGACTGCACATCTACAAGACCCATCCTATATGTATAAAGAGAGGCCAGATGTTTTTGCCCCCCCACTGCATTCTGTGCCAGCCAGGCAACCATCCAAATAAATGCTCTGCACGTACATGCAAATACTATATATTCAACAGCTGACTGTACTAATATGATTTATAATATGCATTACATACGTACTGTATATTGTACATTTCCACATCTCTCTGCCAAATTCAGTCCTCACGTACACCCAGGAAATCCCTTTGGCCTAGTATTTCCAGCAAGAGGAATTTCTGCAAACAGAAATGAGAGTCCTCCTCTTTTGACAGCTGTACTAACTGAACAGCATTCAGGGGAACCTAGGATTTTGGAATTCTTACTGATTCCAAAACTGCACTTGAAAAAAATAAAATAATAAATCAGTGTCTCTGTTTGTCATGGCTGCAAAGCACTGCAGTAACAATTAGTTCCCTGCCTCAAAAGAGACAAGAGACACTCCTTTTGAGGTCTTTCAAAAGAGGCCTTACCCTTGGGACAAGGCCACTGATTAAGTGTAAAATGCCTTGATGCCTCCCAGAAGGGCTCCCACTTAGGAACAAAAATTGACATACCTGTTTACAAGACCTACTCTGCCCTAGAGTTTCCAAAAGGGCTGCCTCTTCATTTAATTACAAGTTGGGCTTTGTCAGAACTGTTTCAGGGACAGCAAAACCTCTAGTGACTTATTCTTCCAGCCTCCTTTAAGATGCTCTCTACCACTTCCCCTCCTTCTTCCCATCTTCCAGATAGGAGGTAGCCCTAGCCTCTTTTTTAATATAGGTTTTAATTATTCAGAAGAAGGGTTGTAAATCTGGTGCCATGGTACTAAAAGCCACACCAGAGCTCCTGAAAGACTGCCAACCATTTTTGTTGGTGCCAAAAATATGTAAGAAAAAGTCAGTTTCATCACCACCCGACATTATCCCAACTTTCTGGCATCAAGTGTGAAAATAATTTAAACCATTGGAAAGGACTTATGTTTCACATTTGCTTTGGAATTGTGAAACCTCTGGAGGGAAGAAGCCATGCGTCTTCACCCTGGAATAGGTTAAGAAGCAATCTCAAGTTTAATCTGACAAACCAAGTAGAGTTTCAAGCAGGAAGGATTTGCAGGATTGGGCCTGTAAAGTACTCCTTGGGAGTTAAAATTTTTCTGAAACTTGCCAGTTGGGTTCTAAACAGTCCTCAAACCTGTTGGCCCAGATGAGATTTTTTGGACACGGTAAGTCTGAACAACTCTGGTCATTACTTTGCTTTTCCTGCAAGAAATGCATTCCTCACGTTGCCTCCCTCAAATCCTCCAAATGCCAGACACTGTGCTGTGCTAATCTCACCATGAGATACCAGACAAATACTCTATGCTTTCCTTCTCTAGTTTGTGTGATGTTCAGGAACAGCAGCAAGTTGGATTTTGAAGGTAAAGAAGTAAAACAGAAGACCATGTGACTGTCAAGAGTTATTTTTCCCACATCTCTGGAAATCATTCAAATTATATAAAATGCTTTGGATCTGCCAATTCATAGTTGCCTGAGGACATGCATATCAAAGGCTGGGATACTCCCTCTCATCCTTCTTTCACTGTGGGAGCCCACAGCAACAGGACCTGCCACTGTGCCAGACCCTTGTGTTGCTCAGTGTCAGGGACAGCAGCTGCTGCCCAGCCCCACCACCCCAGAGCACCGAGACACAGGAGTCCTCAGGAGCCCAGAAATCCAGAGGGGCACAGTAGTTCATCATCATCTGTATTATTAATCTAACCTGCCTACTACAGCTAGCATGACAGGACCATACAGCTGACAAAGTCACACAGCTCAGCTAACAGGAAAGGCTTGAATTATTTCAGCCTCAAAAGGCAGGCAACGAAACTGACAAGTTGATTAAAATAAACAATAATCCACAGTTCCCACTACAGCCCCACTCACCACTCTGCTTAACAGTGGCTCTATCTTTCATATGAAGGGTATTTCTATATCCTTAATTTAGAAGTCAGCTCGAACACTCCTCACTAGCAAAAGAAGCTTTCCTCTCCAAACCACCAAAATAACCTCACGTGCTCTTACCCAGAGTTTTATATACAAATTGGTCACTCAAGCAATCTGTTCTGATCTGCTCTTGTACTACCAGCAGGTCTTTCCTCTTCTACACATTACCTGACACTACACTGGAGCTTTTCCCAGGCTGAATGACAGCAGGGAAAGGAGGAAGGTCCCCACACCGTGTCACCGAAATTGCAACAGTAAAAATGGGCCTGCTAGTGCTGGCACTTAAAGAGCATTTGCAATCACATTGTCCTGCTTCCCTGGCTTCTCTGTTCTGTCTCTGTCCCCTGGTAGCACTGGTGGAGGCACAACAGCTCAAGGGCTAACTCGGGACAGGAATCCAAAACTTCTACGTTCTCTGCACGTGGTTCTGGACCTTCCCACATGTTAATGCTCTCCAACAGTTACACTGTTTTTCCAGACCTTTTTATTCTCACAAAATCTTTGAACAATATCTGTGAAATGCTGAATCTTTAACAGATTTTTCTTTTGTTTAAGTGGTCGTTAGTTACACACATCCGAGCACAATGAAAAGAGAACAGTTTTAAACATCTGACAAATTCCATTCTCTTCTCAATCCCTCAACTGTTACACTGTAAATCTTTAACCATTTCCTCAAGGTTAAAAGGAAATTAGTATCTAAAGAGAAGAACAAAAAAGCCCTCAAATACAGTGTAATAAACTTCATGTGGCTTTTAGTCCTGTCCTAATTAACAAACTCTGTTTCAGCTCTACATTAGTTACTATTTACAAGTGCAATTCAAGCAGATTTAAAATGAGAGCCTTCAATTTGGTCTTATTCCAGTGTCATTTCATGTTTGCACTTGGTTTTGAGAACAGATCATACCCAAGAACATCTGACTGCTCCTCTGCCCCAACCTCCGAGCCTGCTAGACAGGGAAACCACAACGTGCACTCCCCTCTGCTCACTGTGGAAGGGGAAAGAAAATCCCAGTACAAAGAAACCCAGCACGGTAATTTTAAGAGGTTTAACTTTTCAGCTCATGGACCAGCTATGGATAAAACCAGACAGGTCTGCTCCCAGACAAGCGAATTCAGCACAGCTGAAGGTTTCCTCAGGGGAAATTGTATCATCTGACAATCCTAGCATGCCTGCACTGCCCCAATTCCCATGACAGCAGAGGCTCCTGCAGTTGCCTGGAGGGCAGCGCCACCCAACTGCACACAGGAACACTCACTACCACTGGACAGGGACTGAGCTCTCCAAGCTTCACACACCAGCTCTAAACCAGGCATCTTCTCCCTCTATGGTCAATGAAGAAAGGCAAACACCTCCAAAGGGACAATTCACCACATTGTTTCCACCACACCTTTGGTGAACAGCAAAGAGGGCAACAGGGAGGGCAAAACTGCCCAGGCACTGCAGCTGAGAAATCAACTTCTGGCATGTAACCTTATTTAGTACCCAAATGAAAAGTCATGACTTTGTAATTTTCCCTTGTCACCTCCAGCAGACTTAAAGCATCTCTGTCCAGCCTTCCTAAAAAGAGGAATCACCTGACCTGGCTGATACAAAGTCCAGATGGATGCTCTATCTATGATCTTTGCCCATACTTGCCAAAGCTTGTCTACATCTACACCCTCACCAAATTTGTGGATGACACCAAGTGAAAGGGACACACGAGAATGAAGAGGTTTCATCCAGAAATATTTTAACAAACTGGAAGATTCATCCACCAGGAGTTGTTTAACAAAGTTACATGAAGCTTGGAAGAAATGAAGCCCTTTTCTTCTCTGCAAAGATTGTATGAGACAGTACTGCAAAATGTTTAAGGTTTCCCAACTTCCAGAATGCATTTGTTAGGGGGTAGCTTTAGTTACTCTATTCTATGCTATAAAAAGAAAATCACTGTTCACATTCTGTGAGCCCTTATAACACACATCATCCACTTCCACCGATCCAGACTTCAAATGGAAGCTTCCTGAGTTATATGAATGAGCCTTAACTGAGAAGTACAATCCACTTTAACTAGGCAGGCCAAAGAGCAGTCTTGAACACAAAAATCAAAATTTTCAAAGAGAAAGTTACTTAGAATTAAACCTCTGCCTCTAAACACATCCCAGTGATTTTCAGCTTTTAGACATGGTTCCTGAGCAGACAAGAGTTTTCAAGTTAATTTCTAAGTCAAAACCTATTACTCATTTTAATATGAGCCTGTGACCCTCTCAAAACTGTAAGTACTTCAAAAATTTAGTTACAAGAAATATGAAAAGCCTGCAGCAGTTGTTGTAAGGCACTGACTTTGTAGTCCAACCAACTGCATAGCAGTCCAGCACTTCAGCATGTGAAACTGGCCCTAGGATGAAAAGAAAGTGAAATATATTAATACATCAAATGAAGTCTCAGGGTATCCCACAATTTGGAGATAGCTTGAGGCAAGATTCTGCAATATGCAACTGGGGAAGAAGTCTTCCTAAACAGCACAGGACCCTGCCCTGCTAGGACTCAGAAAAAGCACTGTTGCAATCACAGCACAAATACATGGTGCTCAAAGGGCCTCCTCTACTATGCTCTCCAGGTTGCAACAGAAAAAGCTCTACAGAAGGTAACGCTGCTCTGCCCAACTTTGCTAGAGAGGGTAAGGGCAGCACACAGAGAGCAACAGTCAAAATATAACCATGAAATTGCACCTGAAAGCAAAGGATAACTAGTTCCCAGATGTATCAAGCAAACTGGAATTTGCTTGCTGGAAGAGAGACATAACATATCACCTGATCTCAGACTTAGGAGCAGAAACCTTAGTCCATTATGCAACTCAAGGTAACATTCACTGTGGCCTTACAAAGCTGGAACTTTCCAAAAACACAGAGGCAATTTCCTGTACCCCCTACTGTCTTGGTCTACAGTGTTGGTCAGACGAGCTGCAGAACTTTGCTCCTGCCTGTGTCTCCCCAGGACCAGCAAAGGACAGTTCAGTCCTGTGGTGTGGCCAGGACCCAAGTGTTTACACAAGTGCATTCCCCAGACGGGATGCAGCCCTGCCAAGCTGACGCAGCAGCGCTTTTCAGGAACACAGTATTTCTGGCCTGCACTGCAACTCACAGGTTGTCAGGACCAACAGGAGGGTTAGAGTATCCTCACGTGGGGTACTTCAACTGTGCAGATGAGACGTTAGGTACAACACTTTAAAAAGACAGCGTGACCACCCTGCTTGATGCAAGTGGAAGTTGCAGCAGGAAACTCCAAGAGACCAGAAGCTGCTTCACAGCAGCACCAGCAAACAGTGTTTAAAAACCAAAACACAACCTCTAGATGCCACACTGGGAACCTGATATCATCACCAGGAAGCAATTGCTCAGTCTGGCTGTAGCTCAGTTTTCATGCCATTGTGTCAGGGATTTTGTTTTTATTAGAATTCCACTTGCCCTGACCATTTTCTATCACTTTTGGTGTGATTTATGGCATAGTTGAGGAATACAATTACAGTACAGTCTGAGCCAGCTGGAGATCAGGATTCAGTATTATTACCTACTCAAATTTTTAGCAACCAGCTTTTCTGAATGAGATATCCTGATCACCCAGTTCAACTCCAACACGCACTCCTCACACTGGAATTTTCAGGAAATCTCCCAGTGCAGCACTAGCACTTAGTCAGGACAAATGTCAGGATAAACAGGCTACAAGGTTTCCACTGCTGAGGCCTTTCTCACAGCTCGGTGTGCAGGCCTTGTCTGTATCCCCACCTGTGAAGCTGTGCTGCTGATGAGGCCAAAGCCTTATCCTTTCTGCTGCAAAAACAGCTTAAGGAAGCAACTGGAAAATTCAAAACCCACTGTAGTGATGGTCTTGGTATCTTAAATTTCCAGAGGTAAAAAAAGAGGTAAAAAACTTGGGCTCTAGAATCAACTGATCTCAGTTCCACTTGTGGCAGATTCAAGACTTGCTAGAGAATTTGAGGCAAACTCTTAATTCCTCTGATCCCAGAAAACATCCAAACCCTAAATTGCATAGCTTTTGCTACAGGTATGCTGATTAAATGTGGCCACTGCAAAAGCTGCATAAATACTGAAAAAGGGCTAAAATCCGATGTGTTTCATGTTTAAGAATAGACCTTAGAAGCCAAAAGGTAAATTTATCTAGAATAACTTGATCTATCTACATGCTGATGTGCACCAATGCAATGAAACCATTTCAAAAGCTAATGAGGTTCATCTTAAGACTAGGCTTATCCTAAAGACACTTCTCTAGTTCTGAATTCACAAGTGTTATAAACCTCAACTCACTCATAAGTACCATGTGCCTAATTTTAGCTCTTCTCCCATTCCTGGTGATCACCTGAAGAGCAATTTAATAGATTCCTCTAACAGGAAAGAAGTATCCCAACATCTGCCCACACCACTCTCTGCACTCCCAGGACCAGATCCACAGGCAAAGGCAAGCAGAGCTTTACCAACACTGCCAGTTGCACGTGGCAATACGAGCTCTGGTCCCCAAGAGGTGCCACAACCAAGCAGCATTGACACTGACCACTTTTTGATCTCAAGCTCATGTAGCTTGGTTATGTCAATGCAGTTGTTGCTTAGAATTCATATGATACAAACAGATATTGCAACGTTGCAGCCCATAGTCACAGAGTAATGAACAAAGACTAACTAGTCTTGCTTCTCTTCCAACTTTTCTACTGGGAATATCGCCAACCTTTTTCACTCCCCCTCCTCCATTCCCTGATCTGAGGCAGTTAATACTGTGCCTATAACTACATTCCTCTTTTTAAAAAGGTTCCTTCTCTGCCTGTTGGTGCTTCTCAGCTTTGCTACAGTAGGTAGCTTTGGGAGTCCAGCACTTCATGACTAGCAAAACGTGCCTAGTGACAAAAGCACAGAGCTGTTAGCAATTTAAAGCCTGAACAGAGATACCAGTTTTAAACTCTGAGAAAGCCCTGGGTGATAACAGCTCAATTTACAGTGCCACTCAAATACTATTTTTTTTTTAAGCCTGAGGCACAGCGCCCTCAAATGGTTCAGAAACGAAGGCCCAAGCCCCATGTGCAGAGCAAATTAGGTCCTTCCTGCAAAGTTTAAGACCAAATTAACAGGTCTGTACCAAGAAGTTAAGCACACATCCCAGGACGGCGTATTGGAAGTCAATGCTTAACACCCTGGTGACTTTCTGAAGCACTGACAAGTTACCAACAATAATTACAACCTAGCCCTCATGCTGAGCATCTAAGTCTTCACCACTGAGAAGCAGAACAGCTGCCCCACACGAGATCACCTCTGCTTATCAGGAAGCCCACAGGAGCACCCAGGCTCTGTGGAGCCACCTGAAAAAGCTACAAACCGAGGTGGAGAAATCCAGACACCTGAGGCTGGAAAAGCATCCCTGAGCAGGATGGCTCTTCCAACCACGCCCCAGGTGTCCCTCCCTGCCTCACAGCTCCCACCAAACACCCTCTCACAGCAGCAACAACGGAGGGGCCTGGCTGAAGGGCTGGGGAACCAGCTGTCCCAGCCTTTGCTGCTGGAGGAGGGACCTGGTCAGGCAGGTGACTAACCCCCCCACAGTGTGACCCAGGCAGCAGGCAGGGGCAGAGTGAGGAGAGGAAAGCCCAGCAGCCGGGACGCTCCCCCGCAGCACCCTCAGGCCCTGCAGCTGAGGGGCTCGGCCCCCACGCGTGGCTGAGGCAGAAAGACCCACGGCGGGACAGCAGCACCGGTGGCCGGGGGGGGAGGGTGCGGGAAGGCGAAGGGACGGGCAGAACCTCGGGTCGGAGCCTCCCTGCACTGAGGTGAGGTGAGAGCACGGCCCGACGGCCGCTCCCCGTCCCAGGGCAGCTCCCCGGGCGGGAAAGGGTCCGAGGGCAGGGCAGGGCCGGGCGTGAGCTGCCCCGCACCGGGCTGGGGTGCGGGACGGCACGACGGCCGCTCT
>NW_009952879.1:2120431-2121090 GCF_000747805.2 Chaetura pelagica | reverse complement strand
GCGGGCGAGAGGGGGAGAGGTTTCTGGCGCGCTCGCCGGCCGGTCCCGCGGCCCGACGGGGCGGCCCCGGGCTCCGCTGTGCCCCGCCGGACCCTCACCCGCCTCCCCCCGGCCCGCCCGGCGGATCCTCCTGCCACTGGGAACCGCGAACAGGCTGCGGAGCCAGCGAAGGGAAGGGGTTCATGTCTCTCGCTCTGTGGACGCGCATTCGAGACAAAAATGCGCAGGGAAGAGAGGAATAAAGCAAATGCTAAAAGCTACTTGTCTCGTTAAAGCAAAACAAACAAGACAAAATAAACCACCACAAAAAAACACACAACAAAACACCCACTATAGCTTAGACACGAGCATCGCATTTCACCAACCCCAATAAAAGCCTGCAGGGAGAAGGGGAAAAGCAGAGCAAGCGCCGGAGCTACAGCCAAGGACAGTCAGCAGCTTTCCACATGAAACGTTACAGCAGCAGCGAGAGGGCAGGAAAAGAAAATACAAAGCGCCTGGAGCGATCCGTCCTGCAGGGCGGGACGGCGGCCACGCAGGGGACAGGATGCTCTGCCCTGGGGTCTGCGCTTTACCCGCTGCCCCCCCCGGAGACCCCGCCGAGCCCGGGGCTGCCCGCGCCGCCGGGGGCACACGGAAACTCTTACCTGCGCCGGCGT
>NW_009952879.1:2044760-2119956 GCF_000747805.2 Chaetura pelagica | reverse complement strand
CGATCGTGGGCTGAGCCCACGATCGGGCACCGGTGGGGGACACACCGGCCCATGATCAGCCCACTGAGAACAGCCTATGGGAGGTCTGTAGCCCCCTGGTAGTCTCTGCACTGCTGGAGAAGCTCGAGTGTAAAGAACAAAGAGAAAGTCACCCCTGCACTCGTATTGACACTGATTTTTACAGTGATGGACAAGAAGGGGACAGGAATTGCAAGAAAGGAGGACACGTTTGGGAGAAGGAGAGGAGGAAGAGACCTGCCAGCTCCTTTTCCCTTGCCACCCTGTGTGGGAGGCACTCGTACCCTCACCCAGGTACAACCAATTCCCATTTTCACTGAGATCCTGCAGCTGTCAGAACTCCCTCCTGCTGGCTGGTTGGACCACGTCCTGCATGTCCTCAGCTACCCAGGGGTCAGGAGAAGTCAGCTGGGTCCAGAGGCTGTCGAGAGCTGTGGGGAGATTTCCAAGAGCAGAAAGGTTTCTGCTGCACTTGGTGGGGTTTGGATTGGATCCTGTGCTCCTGGCATGGCTGAGTCGTGGAAAGCAGTAAAGACCCAACAAGTTAGCAGCTTTAAACTGCTGTGGCCCAGCAGAGCAGTGTCCTAGGGTTGAAACTGCTGCAAAAAATCTGCAACTTTTTAACTGAAATTGTAGAAGAATTCAAAGGAAGACCCATAAAAGTGTGTGAATGACTCTGGCAGATCTACCATCACTGTTGGTTTTTTAGGCATTATGACTGAAGTAAGGCAAAAGCAAAGCCACTAGAATTAATTTTCAATTTTCCATGCTGAAAAAAGTGTGTGAATGACTCTGGCAGATCTCAGTGCAGCACTTACACCAGAATTGTCCAGTTACACTGACAGTGGTAATGGCTCAGAGTCACAAGGAAGGGGAATTAGGTTTGGATGCTCATCCCTGTGAGAGAGGAGGGCTAAAAAGAGAGCAGCTTCAGTCTAGGAAAAGGACTGGTAAGAGAGATGAGCGGGTTAACTCAGTTTTCTCTCTTTCAAGCACTGGACAGGCAATAAGAACCGTGTTTTCTTTGACATCTGCTCCTGTGAGGAGCAGAGAGGCTGTTGGAGAGCTGGAATCTTAATGCTGCCTCCAGCTCTTCACCCTGCTGGCTGTGCTCCTCCCCTGCAGCACATGGAGAGCTGGCCCAGCACCTCGAGAAGTCCCACCATGTGCAGGGCCTCTGCAACGCCACAGGGGCACGACATGCAGACATTCCAGCTCCTGCTGTGGTCTCAGGGAAGCTCCTCATCCCTCCAGTGTGGTGGCACTCGGAGGATGCTACCAGGGGTCAGCAGCAGGAGTGAAACAGAGGACCTGCAACAAGCTCCCAGCAGATAAAATCTGAGTGAAGCCAAAACCTGTGGCTCAAATTGACTTTCTCAACATGGGATAAGGTGAGATTTAATAGCTCTGTGTTCTCCTGCCTCTTTCAAGGCTCAGTCTGCTTTCTAACAACTACAGAGTGCCAAAGCAAAAGGACTGGCCTAGAACCCACCCAAGTGAGACAGAAGCTCAGTTTGGGACTCCCTTGCTCTATGTCAGTAGTGTAACGTAAGGGAGTTAAAACAAAACCTCATAACCTGAATTTTTCTCCTCACCTGTTATGAATCAACCATTCCAGTGTCTCCCTGCAAGGCCAGAGCCCTGGCTGGCACAGCAGCTCTGGGCAGCAGCTCCCCCACAGCTCTTCCACTAATGGCAATTCTGCACACCTGAGCACCAAGAGGCAGTTTGAATTGTGAGCTGCCAAACCTGGCCTGAGCCCCAGAGAGCCATGTTTAAACCCAGACCACCAGCTGTCTTCATTTGCTAAGGGACCACAGCTGGAACCTCATCTCTTCCCTCAAAAGGGTTTGATGAGGGAACTTAGATTTGCTGACTTTTTTAGTAGCTCCTTTCTCCCATCTTCCAAAATCATAACAATACAGAGAAAGAAGAAATTTAATAGTGTGGGGGAAGAGGGGCACCAATAAAGAGAAGTCTGTAAGTTGTTGTATGGTAGGACTTGCTCAGTGGCCAGGCTGGCCAGCACAGGCTGCAGTGGGGCAGGGCTTGTCCCTGCTGAGCCCCACAGAGTGTTTCTGGGCAGGGGCCCAAGAGGCTGCAGTGCCCCAAAACAGGGGCAACATCACAGGCAGGCCTTGGTGCTGGCAAAGGCTGGGGCCAGGAGCAAGGGGACAAGCCCCTGCAGAGGTACCCACACAACAAAAGGGGAAACTGTCTTAGGAGCAGCAGTGTTTTTATGGAATCCAAACGCCAAAGCTCCAGTGAGACACAGACTTTCTGTATTAATTTAACACTGAGGGCTTTTTAGAAATGTCTTGAAATTGTTGCTGATAAGGATAAATGTGAGTGGCAGGAGGGGGCTGTGGTCCCATGTGGGGACTGCATTTCTCCCCAGCCCGTGTGTGCAGGGGGGTGTTTCTCCTCCTGTCTCCATCACAGAGAGTGGATTTGGCCCTGCAGTTTCTAGGAAACAAGCCTTCTCCCCTCTGAAACTCATGTTTTATTTTTTTGCAGTTTTAAATGTACGTCGAGGAAGCCAAGTTCTGTGGCCATTACTGCAGAGTTAATAACCCTTTGGAGACTGCAGACATGTGTTATATCCATCTTCCCCAGCAGTCACTTGGCTTGGTGCCTGGAAAATGCCAGCATGCAAGGGGTTAACTTGGCCATTACTCAGCCTTCTCCCTTCTCTCCAGCCACCCTTCTCCAAACCCTTCCTGTCCAGGTCCTAAGCGGGTAAGCCTGACCTCATGGATGCTCTCCTGCCTGGGACATTCTGATGCCTTCTCCTCTCTCCCAGCAGCTCCTGGCCTTGCTGTGGTCTTCGAGCAGCCAGGATCCCTTCCCTGCTGTGGGCAGCACCTGCCCTAGTGCTGCAGAGTTGGGACAGGCTGGTCAGGCATGGACCTGGTGGGTGCTGCTGTTACCCATGTACGTGGTCCCCCAAAGAAGCCAGAGAAACCTTAATGACAAGTAGGGACTAAGAAAAGCTACTTTGTCCTTAAAAAAAATCAATATATACAGCTCTGTAGGTGCCAGAAGTGGGTTTCCTACAAATCAGTCTTTCCCAGTGAGGCAGAGGTTTGGTTAAAGCTTCTTCCCTGGGTAAAGGGTGTTGAAGGGTCTGCTCCATGTGGAGTCTCCAGTGTCTAGTACAGTTGAGGCAGCTCTCAGGACAGACACTTACAGGAGTTCTCCTCTCAGCAGCCTGAATTCTTCCAAGCCAACGAGAGAAAAAACTCCCTCTGGGACATCTCTGTCAAGTCTGGGTGAAAATGGACAGCCTGTTCCTGAGCTCCTGGGGATAAAGAGCAGACAGAAAAGAGACTGTGATACTGGAGGTGTCCGGGGACTGAGCTGAGCCACCAGCACCTGGGTCAGCCTGCTTCAGTTAAGGTAAGTCCATGGCAGGAGACCCCTCCCTTCCTTTCTTCTAGCAGGAAGCTTTATTCACAGGCTGACAAGGATTCCCTTTTGACACAGGGAGTTTGCTCAGGTTTTTTGTTTGCATCTGTCTCATAAACAGTGGGTGCATTGCACGAGGTTTCCCCAGGAGATCTTCCTTCCAGAGCCTTCCCCTCTGCTTGTCTCAATGGGCTCACAGCTTCACCTAGCTGCAATGGGGGAAAACATCCTATTTTCATGGAACACAGAGACAAGAGAAGAAAAATATTCCTGTGGGATAAGGGCTGAGGGGTGGACTCCTGAAATTTTGGCTCACTTCACACCTGTCCCCATGAGAGTGGAGATCTGGCTACATCCCTGCACTGGTGCCACTACTGTCTGCACAAAACCTCTGGGCTGTCTGGCTGCCTTGGTGCAGATGTTTGGAGGGTGCAGCACTGTTGGGAGCAGAAAGTGACATCTCCCACGTGTCACTGTGGGAGAGACAAGCCAGGAATACAGAAGAGCATGCTCCCTTGAGTCACAGAGCTGCAGGGTGCCAGGAAAATCCACTCCCTCCACTGCAGATAGCACTTTGTGGAGAGACATCAGCAAGGCAAGTGTTCCCCCACCTCTATCCAGATCATGCTGGGGTTTTCACACACAGACAAGGCCAGTCCAGGGTCTGTGTGGTGTCTGAGAGCTGTGCTGAGATAGTCATCACCCAGGCACTATGCACCAGCCACACATCACTCCCCAGGCATGCAGCAACAAATGGACAAAGGAAAGAGCTGTTGTTGTTTGAGGCTGACCCTAAAGTTCAGCAAGGCTTTTTATGAAGTCCAGTGTTGCCACCTCTGATGATGTTATCAGGAACCTGGGAATAGCTGGCACTTTCTTTTGTTCTGATTTATCGTTTGTTTGGGTTTTTCCTCTCGAGGCCTTGACTCCTGCAATCATGAGACTGATTCCTCATTTAACTCCATCACTCCATGTTTGACCTCATGACAGGCTGGGAAATGTGAGCTGTGGGAAGCCTGGAGGCTTATTGCCCAGGAGCAAATGAAGAAGTTCCCAACCACAGGATTTTTTAAAATAATCCCTTCTCAAAAAACAATGCTGTTGATTCCTTTTTTTGGTGTGGAGGCAGATTTTCTGAATGCTTGGAGCTAACAACACAGAGCCCTTCATGCAGGCATTACCTCCTTCCTTCCCTGAGCTGGCCATAACCCACATCTGTTGTTCCCCTTCTCTCAAATCATCTCCCTTTGTATCCAACACCAGCCTTGGTGTGGATACCCACCCCCTCAAACCGAATATTTCACATAAGGCTCCTTCTTCTCTGCATATTCCTTGCAGCAGGGCACAAGAAGCCAGAGGAGGGATTTGGAAGCCAAGGAGGTGGTGTGTGGCTTGGAAGAGAGACAGAGGTGATGCTGAGGGGATGCACCAGACAGTTCTGCTGTCTGTGTGGATCTCTACAGGGGCCTGGATGTGGTGGCCCAGTGCAACTGTACAGACCTAAAGTGGCTTCTTTCCATCACAAAAGTACTAATAAGGGAAACTGCTGACTTAAAACACTTAATAATGTTTTCCTATTTCTTTAACACCTCTCCCTTGAGCACTCT
Source organism: Chaetura pelagica (assembly GCF_000747805.2). Classification (NCBI taxonomy): domain Eukaryota; kingdom Metazoa; phylum Chordata; class Aves; order Apodiformes; family Apodidae; genus Chaetura; species Chaetura pelagica. Next base: position 2,114,923 of record NW_009952879.1, on the reverse strand, counting down.
CTCCTCCCTTCACAGTGTCTTGGCCAATTACACTTGCAAAACAAACAGAAAACTCAATATCCCCAGGAGCAGGGATTGCCAGGGGTCAGGGGCCCTCGTCAAGCTCTCTGGTGGGGGCTGCGAGGTGGGTCACAGCACAGGAGCCTGCTCTTCTCCAGCCAGCAAGGCACCTTCCTGTCCCCTGAGAGGGGGGCCCACAACCAGGCCGTGCTGGGCTGGGGTGCCCCTCACTGTGGCCCACCAGAGCTGCAGGGCCATGAGGGGGGGAGTGTGCCAAGGTGGAAAGGGCTGTCCTCCAAGCACAAGCACCAAAGAGCTGAGAAAGGAGCTCAAAGCTTTGTCAAACCATTTGAACCAACTTCTACACAAATTAATTGATCAAAACCCTCCACCTTTAACCCATGAGCAGTGGCAAGACAGACAATGTAACAGCATTCAGAGTTACCTTTCCTCACAGGATCAATCCTTTACTCAAGTTTGTGCTAAGTTTCCTGGTTGCTCCCATGTTGGAGATGAGCAGCAGTTCTGTAAAGCCACTGTCAGAAGCAGTGAAGGGTTCACAACCCAAAACCTCTGACTGCCTGGAAATTTTTAAAAACCAGTAACACAGTTTTGCTAACCCCCTCCCCACACTTGTCTGCTCTGTAGTTTTCCTGCAGTTCTCCCCCTCTGGGACACACAGACTTTGAGCTCCCTCCCCATCACCCCCAACTGAGTCAGGAAATTCCCAGGAGGACAAACACCCCCAGCAATGAGGGAAGTGTGGTGCCACAACCTTTACTATGAGCTCCACAGCCTGGAGATGCAATCTGGGACATTTGGTCTCTTGATGTCGCAAATCTGTTAGTTGTCTAACCTAGGGGTCACTTGGAGCACCTACTTGAGGAAACAGGCCCCCATTTTAGGTTCAAGAAGCAAAAGCTTCACAGGGGACAAAGGAGCAGGGCAGACAGGATGTGCTGTGACTGTTGCATGGCCACGTTTGTCATGCTGTGCACTTTGACAGTTTGTACAAGTCACACTCTTCTAAGTGACAGCAAGAGCTGCCTTTTCCTCCACAGCCAGTACGGAAACCCGACTGCCCGTGTCAGCAAAGTCTGCTCAGAGCCACTAGGTAAGAACTGGCCAGATAGAGGGTCAGTGCAGGATCTGGAGGGAGCAATCCTTCTGCAGCCCAGTGCACAGCCTGCTCTTTGATCAGCAACAGCCACCAATATCTCATCCCAAGCCTTTTTGGGCCAATATTGTCATGCTTTGCAAGGTCGTACAGTGAACCAGGAGCAGAATCAGGACCCTGCTCTGACACTAGATCCTCTCTCCCAACAGAGCTGCAGTTGACCTGGCTTGGTTGCAAGTATTTCTTCACAAAAGCACAATATTAGCCTCACTGAGGACTCTTCTAACTGCCTGCTTTCTGGGCTGGACACACACAAGGAATGAGGAGTCTCAGTTAACCTGCTGGCAGTAGGAATCCCACTGGCTCTGTCCATGAGCTGCGGTGGAATGATGGTGCCAACAGCCAGGTCCCACCAGCCCACAGCACCCCCAGGCACAGCCAGTGCCACGGGCAGCCTCAAAGCTTCCATCTCTGCTGGGACACTGGAGTCAAAGCCTCCTGGCTCTGAAAGAGAAATCTAGAGAAGAGATGGGAACCATAGAGGCTGCCACACGGTTACAGCTTCCGAGCACCTCCTGTTCATCCACGGCCACCTATGGAGAGAGCTCAAGTCAAAACTTCATCCCACTATCAAAGCAAATCAGTTCTCAGCTCTCTGGGCATGGCCTGATCCTGAGGGTTGTGCCCAGTGGGATTCAAGATGCTTATTTAGACCAACAGATCCCTCTTCCCTACTGACGCTCGCGGGGAGCGCGGGAGCGTGCGGGCGGGTTGCTTGGCTCAGGGATCCAGTGCACAGGGGTTAGTCCATGGGGAGGGTGCCCTCCCAGCACATTCTCACAGGTGTTTTTTCTTACACAAACCCACTTCTCAACATTTTCAGTCCCTTGGGTTGCTCTGGCCATAATGCTCAGCCCCTGTTGGATTTAAGGGGTTCGAGATGCAACTGCTCCTCAGTCTCCATCTCCTTTTGTGCTTGGGAGGTCCCACTGCTCCCTCCCTTGCAGATGACCACACTGAGCCTGGCCCAAATCCTTCTACCCTTAGAGCTTTGCTTTGTTGCTGGCAATGGTGCAAAACACAGAGCACCTCATGTGAGAATCTGCCTCCTAAGGTGGGATAACAGTGTAACCCTCCCAGAGTTTTATCATCCTTATTTGCACTGCAGACGTTCAAGATCCAGGTGAGAGTTGGGCTTCTCTTCCTCGCTGCTGAAGACTCTGTGGCTTGACCAGTAAGCACTTAAAACAGACAATACAAAAAAGTCCAAGCAGTAAAGCAGAACCAGAGAAGATTTAACATCCTTTCTTCCCCAGCCCTTACCCCAGCCACACCCGGTACAGCTCTGGTACCAGGGGAGCCAGCGGGACCCAGGGAAATGGACACTGGTGACTCTCAGACAGATGTCACCCCTCAGGACACCAACATGTGTCCCCTGCTCTGGTCCCAAACACTCCAGCTCAGAGAAATTCGCAAGGCTCTTTTACCCACCTTGTACCAGGCACTTGTCTCAAGCTGGAGACCGCCCGAGGGGAAATTACCAGTTGGAAGGAAGACTTTTGCACCCCAACATTCCACGGGATCTCTTTCTTTTAAAGGGCAAAAAGATGGACAAAACGGCTGTCTGGGAGCGGGGTGGGAGCAAGGAGCCGTGTCCTGCTATTGCCACCTCGTGGGCCCTTGCAGCAATAACCAGCCCACCAGGACCCGCCAGGTTGGTGGCACAGGTTCCCCAGCACCCACCGAGCTGCTCCAGCAGGACAGAGGAGAGTCCATTCCCTCGGCAGGCCGTAAGATCCTCTCCTGATGTGTAAGCTGGAGAAATCTAGAGGTTTCTCTGTTCCCAGCATCGTGTTGCAGAGCAGGAATTTGTCTTCCTCTCAACTAACGTTCAACAAAACATTCAGTCCTTTCATGGCCCAGGAGGATGCTCAGCTGAGGGACCTTGTGTCCCATCAGGATGTGGGACTAAGCCCAAAAGCTGTGGCTGAGCTCTGACATTTGCTCTGGATAAATCCCTAAATGTAGAAAAAAACCCCAAATAAATTATTGCATACAAGAAATGGAGCATCAGTATCTGCAACCCACAGCACAGACATGGTGGTGCTGCTTTACCATTTCCCTCATGTTGGCCCTGTATGCCAGGCCAGAGGAAGGCACAAGCACCCCAGATTCCCTCTGGCCTGGATTTTATGCCACAGCAGAATTACTGCTGGGTACAGAGGGGAAACTGCAGCACAAAAGTGGTTGAAACATTCCTTGCTTGTTGAATAATTCCTCCTTTAAAACAGTAAAGGAACTAGGTAGGATTTGCACAGCCTGATAAGAGGTGGCACAACCTGATAAGATTTAGTTTTTGCTTCCCACAGATTTTTCTCCTGAAATACTAAGACTTCTGCATTGTGTGCAGCCCACAACATAACCAAGAGACTTACCCCTCCGTGTGAGCACTAAGAAGGCCTTTTGGCAGCTTTCTTCTGATCTTTGTTGTAGAAAGCAAACACACAGATCTTCTAGGGACTCTTCTAGGACTCTCAGTCATCCAGGAATAGCACCAAACCAATGCTGAGAAGCAAAGGGTGTCAGGCTTGCCCAGCAACTGGAGGTGAACCGTTGAGTCATTGCCACAGCTGCAGGTCTGTTGGCCCCCACTGGTGGCTGCCCTGGCCCACTCTCTACCAATACCCTCCCTGTCCACTCACTCACATGCTAGGAACTTTCTAAAGGACCATTTCCTAGGTCCTGCTGCCTTTGCTCTCACCTTGGATTGGCTGGGCTCAGTCTGGAACTGCTGGTGCTCATGGAAAACGAGTTGTCCTGGCTACAGAGTTCATCTCGGGGGCCAGGCAAAGTTGGCTTCTACTGCTTGGAAAGGGCTGATCCCTAGTGTTGCTGAACTACCTTCTTTTTCCTTCTCCTCCTCCTCTTTTTCTTCTTCCTAGCCTCATTCCTCCTTTGCTCTGTGGTTCTTGGTGATCTGAGTTCTGTTTAAACTCTCACTGTGTCACCCCAGCTATTGCACTCCCAGTTCTCTCCCTCTGCTCCCTGCCCTCCACTGGCCCAGCAGCCCTCTCACACACTCCCACACGAAGCTGGTTGTGACAACCACAGCTCATCGTGTGCCTTTTCCTGGTACATGTGGCCTTGGAGGGCAGGCTTTAGTACCAGTGACCCAGGCTTTGCTGAGATGCTGAGCAGCACAGAGGACAGGAGAACTGCTTGCTGAAAGTGAAGTTCTGGTTTGAAAGGGGTGGGATCCTTTCCCAGGGATATCTCCTGAGGGATAGATGCTCAGTCTGGGCAGAGGCAAAGGCAGAGCTGTGGTCAGGGAAGTGTCCTGCAGGTGGAAAATCTCATTTTCCAGGGAGGATGTTGCTCCAGGCTATAGGAATAGGAAACCTCAAGTGTGGTCCCTGCTTCTGTTGGCTGGAGAATGCAGTGCCATGCTGTCCTTATCATTTCATCTGGTGGAGGTCTGAATCCAGCTCTCATCAGCAATCAATCATCTATTTCACTGCTCAACTCTAACTTTTTTAGACCAGCTTCTTTTGTGGCAAGAAAAATATGGACTTTTCACCACCTGAAACAACTGCCTGGGAGCTGTTTCTTCCCACCCTGCTCAAAGCAGAGTAATATTCTATAGCCACAAGGACATGCTTCTTGCACTTCAAAGTCACCATGGATAGGGTTTATACTTGTTATTCCACTTCATGATTCTGACTTTGAAATGATTATGGGGTCTCCTCTGAATGCTTTATGGGGTAACGAAACTCCAGAAGAGCAGGGCTCTTTCCAGCTGAGTAAATAGAAGGTATTTTCATAAATCTTCAGACTATTGAAACATCAACAACATTATCCTACATGGGTTGTTATGACTTTGTATTTGCAGAGTCATATGTTGAAGCTTAGACTCTTTCTTCCAGCCTTGTCTTCTATGAAGCTAGAAACTTCAAGTAATCCCACCGAGGGTCCTTCAGTCGCACGAACACCCACAGCCCTACTTGAAGTTCTCTGTTGTCAGCCAGGCTGAAGAATACATTGCTTTGATCACCTCCATGTCCTCAACTGGGAATCCCATTCTTTTGCAAGGGATTAATGCCAGGGCTTGGTCTCCTCTCTGCTGCGTGAGATCTCAACACATGTGGATGACAGGACAGAAAGTGGAACTATGGTTCTTCCTACAGGAGTTCTAGTTTTCTGGCCAATGATTTCCCCAGTACTTGGTGAAGTTTCACCTCTCATCTCTGCCATCCCAAATAGCTTACACTTCAATAGGCACGTGTATGGAGTATGTGCAAACACTGCTGCAGGTTGGAGCAGGGATGAGTCATGGAGAAATCTCTGCTGCTGAGGTTAAGCAGCAATGCAGGAGACCACAAACCTGTGTGGCAGGACAGCAACCACAGCTTTTCCTGTGGGTGTACAGATGTTGTGTGTGACCTTCAACAAGTCAGAGGTGTTTATGCTCTGCCAGGTCCACACCTCAGGCAGCCAAAGCTCAATCCCTACAGGCAAGAAACAAACCCCCGACTCCCTGTGGCACAGATGGGGCAGGAGGGAGCCCATAGAACTGGCAGGGACATGGGCACAGACATTTTCAGTGACTGAACATGCCCACTGAGATCAGCCCAGAGGTAGATTCCTGGCTCCTGTGCTGCTCCACAGAGAAAGGCTCCCCAGCCCCTGGGCAGCTGATGGCCAAACCAACTCTCTTCAGCATTTCCACAACTGGGTGCTGTTCCTTCTTGGTGTGGACTTTCCTTTCTGCCCACTTGTTATCTGTTATTCTCCAAACCCACATCTGGGGGAAGTGCCTGTTGAGATGGTGTTTTTCTTTCTAAATCAGCAAGTTCTATTTTATTTTATTTTTTTTATTCTTCACAGTTTGCAAGTTGTTTGTTGCCAAAACTCACATATCCCTGTTTGCTTGATTTTCCATCTACTTTCTTCTTACTCATAAGCTTAAAGAAATGAATTCAGATAATAAAACCAAAGTGTTCTGCCACAGTTAATTATTTGGGCTGAAACACCTTCCCTTATGTTTGCTTGCCCATGGGCAGAGATGGTAAGTCAGAACCTCTGTGATCTTCCTGACCAGGGAGGCAGAAATGGAAAGAGTAAGAAACATGGAACAGCTTTTCAGCTGACAGAAACCAGCACAGCTCCCTTGTTTTCAGCAGAGCTTCCCTGCTTTTGCCAGCTGAAGATCCATGTCTGAGTTGTCTCAAGGTGCTTCTGGTAAGCCATGTAGGTAGTAATCCCACAGCAGCCTCCCTGGGCAGCTGGCACCACAGGGTATGTATTAATATGAGCCCTCCTAGGAAAAAAAATTAAAATCATTATCTCTGTATTTTCATATTATTCTAACATTTCTCAATTACACCTCTCATCATAAGCAGCCCTAATATGCACAACAAAAAACAACTGAGTAAAGATACAAAAAGCTGTTGGCATCTAGAGTGTTCCTGGTGTACACAGGACCACTGGCAAATACTTTGGTCAAAGCATAAATCCTGAATAACACAAATGATGGATAATGCACCCATGAATTTTGCTCCCTCTCCATTCATGAATTGTCCAGGAAAAAACAAGTTTGTTTACAGCAACTGGTTACCTCTTATGAAGGACATGGATCATCCAGCCTTTTCCAGGTAAAGTAAAAACTGGGAAGAGTAAGGAATTAGCTCCTCAACAGGCCCTCACTGGAAAGCTGGGAAGGAATGGAAAGTGGTGACAAGGGCACAGCAAGGCAAGGAAAACAAGGAAATCCTCACATAGGTACCTGTTTTTTAAAAACATTGATTTATTATGTGTAGCACAACACACCAGACAAATCCAGTGGCATTAAGAACAACAAAAAATAGATAATTATACTGAATTACACAATTGACAAAATGAGTCCTGTGGAGTAAAGGAGATATATACATCAAATTCAGGGTGGACTGGTGAATCCATACAATGAATGAGTACAGGGGAAGCATGGTACACATGGACAGGAAAATCTGAACAAAATTCAGAGAAATTAAATGGAACAGAAGAGTTCCTGCTGTCTCATGGACTAAGATTTCACTTTTGGTCTGTAATTTTATCCCAAATATTTTGGCATGGTCCAAGTGACAGCAGGGCCAGATGCACAGTTTCAAATCATTAACCCAGGACCCATTTTGTGAAAATGATCAAAACAATGCGTTGGAGTCTGTCTTCTGTGCTCACACCCATTACCTACTATTGTTCTGCACTTGCATTTCACAACAAAATTAACAAAATTAAAAGAAACGTAAAGGGCATCAAATAGACTGAAAATCTGGAAGCACCATGGACATTCATTTATTTAGCACCAATTGTGTTCCTCCTGACCTCAGCTTCCTGCTTCTGAGTTTCTACCAGCAAAAAATGGACAATGAAACATGTGACTTCAGGAATGACAAATCTGATGTTAACACAGGACGTGTCCAGCCCTGCTGTGACAATCTGTTCTTCTGGGCTGTGGGGATTTGTCCACAGTGGTTTCTGTTCAGAATTTTTGGGTCTCGTCACTTTGGGTGGCAGTGATCTTTGCCTTCCAGGGCCTTCCCTCCATAGCCCAAACTGCAACTTGATGTAGTTATTTGGTTGTTTACTGTGCTTAGACTTAATCTTCACCTGCAGGACATTATTTTCTCCATATTCTTCTGTACTCATCCCAAATTTGCCAAAACATTTGATGTTTCAGTGGATTGCTCTACCTTTTACTCTTCCTTTAAGACCCCAGTTTCACATCGATTTTAAACAACAGGTCTTGTAATTAGGTTGGATAACTGCAACCCAAAGTTTTTCCTAGGCAAAACTCCAACAGAGTTAATTGGCTTCAGTGGGAGACTTGTCCAAGTAGGAAGGGTAAGATTTGGCCTCAAGGAGACTATAAATTCCAGTCTAAAACTCAGTAGTCGTTCAGAGACTCACTCCTGTGACAACGTCATTCTTTGTGTTTCCTTTCCTGAATTCCTTTCCTAGCCCCAGTGGGAAAGCTTTCTGGGACCAAAATCAAATGATAATACCCTGGCCACCTCCCCAAACCCCGTTATGTCTTATAGAAAGTATCATTGTCTCCACTGCTCTCCAAAGGGGTGTAAAGACTCCAAGACTTTCTGTCAGGAGAGGCCAGTTCTGTTCACAGAGGCAATAAACAGCCCCAATAAGCAACCGTGACCCTGCCAACCTCACCAGTTGCTTTCCATGGTGTAATAAGTACTTACACTCCAAATAAACCCACACTGCAGTATTTAAGGAATTCTCCACAGCTCTGTAAGGAAGCACACTGCAGCATAGCAACTAACTAAGGGAATTCATCCCAAGCAGCACTGTCGAACTGCAACCACGGCCTCGGGATTCCTGTCCCACCACTGCACATGTCCCATCCTTCTCAGAAGCTGTAGGCCATACTCCTTTCTCAGTGTAACTCCCTTTGTGCCAAAAAAATGAACATCTGAGGTATTACATGGTCCAAAATATAAGCAAAAAATTAAACACAGCCTAGTTCAACAGACCATATATATTTTTTTTCATACTGCCTGCCTCTGTAACAAAGTACTCCTACAGTTTCTTGTAACTGCAGAGAAAACAGTTCATATCTGAGATCCCAAACATTTCCCATCCTTTCAAATGCTTCAGCCACAGAATTATATTCCCCTTTGCCAAGGAAATCTTGAGAAAACAAGTCCCTCATCTAATGCTTCCCATAGGTCACCAAGTTCCTGCCTGAGCAGCCTGAAGGGGAAAAGCACCTTTCTGAATCAAAAGCTCTGCACTGAGGCTGTTCTAGCTCTGGTCCCCCTGTTCTCTCTCAAGCTACTGGATGATCACCAGATGATCTCAGCTACTGTAGAAGCTCATGGAGAGCTTCTCACCTCTGAAAATTATGAGACACATAATTTATGATCCTGTGAGCTAAATGCACCTGGAAATGAGGCTGGTACTGCCCTGCTGAAGAGCCCAGGCCCTCCTTGGAAAGCCCCAGGACTAAAAACACTGCTGTGCCCTGCACTGGTGCCAGAACAAAAGTGCAGACGTAGGATAGAGGCACTTGTGGTAGGAGAGGCTGATAAAACATCCACTGTTCCTCCACTTGTTACAGCAGGAACAGCAGTACGTGGCCTAAGTCACATACTCACAGCCAAGTTTGGCTCTAGTTGATGTGATTCCCAATTTTCCAAAAGAGCAGAGGTGGAAATACAGACCCTGATATCAAACGGATACACAGCCCTGATGATGGGACATCCCTTGCTTGTCTCCTGCTCCCCCAGTGCCCCCATAGGTGCAGAGGACACCCAGGGACCACAAAACAGAATTGAGCAGACTCCTTCCTGAGCAGTCATCCAGTGCTGTGTGAGACAAGCTCACAAGAAAGAAATGGATGACATTTATTTTTAATCTCTTGAGCTGTAGATGTGTCAGGAGCAAGGGCTGTGCAGCAGTTCTGAAGACAAACAAGAAAAGCAAAAGAACCTGGGAGAAGACCAAATTTTCATTCTCTATCTTCCCTCCCCACTGCAGCTTCTGTTCCAACACTGGGCTAAAATGACTCAGATAGACATTTGGGAAACCTGGATCTCAGTGGAGAAATGAGGCTGAGTTGTGCTGATTTAGCAGTGACTTCCTTGACAGGTAAACCTCAGAACACAGTATTTGAGCTCCCTCTCATACAGCATATTTTGGAGAAAGACTAAAGTCCTACAGAGAAGTCAGCTCTTCACAATAAAGTAATCTGGCATCCTCCATGTCAGCTTCCAGTGGCCTCCAGGACATGCAATATAACTCCCCCAAAATAGCCACTTTGATGACAGTTAAAAACTGAAAATTAAAGACTAAGATGTTAGTCACTGTACAACAATGTTAATTTTTTTCCTACACTGAGTAGTTTTGATTCCTAATAGAGTCCACACTACCCACCTACCACAAAACATCTGTGAATTAAACTGCTTGGTGAAATACACCTTATACCAGATTGAAAACCAACGTTGGAATCAATGGGGCAGTAAATAATCTGACCCTCCTGAGCTCTGAGCTTGCAGATACTGTCAGAGCAGAACAGGCAGTGTGTCCAAACACTTAACAAGGATTCAGAAAGTGGGTCATTAACACGTTTTGTCATGTTATGCAATTTTTCCCTCCCCTCCAAACTGGGCTGTTTTCCAGCTCCAGTAGCCAACAATAAATCAATCACAGTCTCTCATAAGCCTTTTGACTTAAATTCTATCCTGTAGGTTGGGTTAAAAACAGAGCAAAAATCACTGCAGGAGGTGGCTACTGGTGACTGCTGTTTAGGAGATGTTTGCTTGACCCACAGCCATTCTTGTTGCCATTCTTTGTGGGATCCTCTTCATTATCTGTAACAGAATCTTCCTCCTCTTCATCACTCCGGTCATCTTTTAAGTCCTAGGCAGAAGAAAGCACTGTGAGCATATTCTGTACTTGCTGTTCACTGTCAGAGAAGTTACCAGGCTGCTATTATCAGTGCAATACAGACCTTCCAAAAAGGCCTACTGGTGCCAGACCAACAAGTCTTTTCTTTTCCATGTGAATTGGGTATCTGGATCTTCGCAATGGTTTTGAAATAAGAGCCAATTAATTTAATTAGTCAGGTGCCCCCATCTGTAATTGCAAAATGAAGAGATGGTGCATAGAAGTTCCAGAATATGAGATTTTTTTTCCTTGGAAGTTCCCCATCATCCTTTAAAGACAAAACCTCTCTGTCCTTCATTTGCCTTGAAAAACAAAAACACATGCTAAAGGGAACAAATGAAAGGGGAGCTCTGGATACACTGGACAGTATCAAAGCTGCCCACCCCAGAAATACTCCTTTCCCCCAAAATGGAGGCTGACATCCAAGGACAGACCAGTTATCAACACTTTAATCTTGCAGAACCCAATGGTCTTCAGACAAAATTTCTCCCATGACCTTGGCCCAGTCATTCTTGCTTGTTTCCCTTTTCTCCTGTAAAGCCTTACCAGTAATCCCTGGGTGCTGTGGGATTAATTAACAACTGTGAAGTGCAGAGAAGATGAAAAGAATTTTGTATAAAAGCTGGATATGATGAATACACTCACCCAAACATAGGAGTTGAGAGGCTGCCTGCTTCTGACAGGTATAAACTAAACAGTGACTAGTTGTGCCAGCACCTCCTGCTATTCACTTTGCTTAAAGAGACTTATGGGCCCTAAACCCTTCCTCCCTGCTGGATGGTGTACACAGCATGTCAACCTGTGCAAAGGGGAGGGTCTCCACACAGCTGTCAGACATAAGCTGGGTATGTCATCCTGCTCAGGGAACTGCCAGGGAGGAGGGGACAGCTGCTCCATTAGCAGGGATGAAAGGGGGTCAGAGAGCCAGTCTGCCCACATGAAAATCCCTTCCCAGCTCTACAGGAACAGCTTCTAACACTTGGCAATCCTGCTTCAGCCCCAGACAGTCAAATGTGGTCCTTGCTAATCAATGTTTTCCACCACACAGAGAGAAGACATTGTGTCACCCCAGCATTGCACAGCACATATTAGGGATGGGTAAGACAATTCTGTGCTTTTTGGCACAGTACATAAAATATACCTTTACTCTCTTATTTTTCAGCTCCTGCCATAACCCAGGACCCTACAAAGTGTTCAGAAGTTTGGGTCAAACAACTGAGGCCCTGGCATTAAAACCAAACATCTCTGCTTCTCTTTCAGTGCAACAAGACCTCTCCAGCTTCTCACAGTTTAACAGCCCTGCAGGACTGTTTGCTGAGGGACACCCAAGGCTTCCCTTCATTCCAGAGCATGTTGCCTCCAGAGCTGTGTGCTGGAGATGATCTGCTGACCATACAGCGACACCAGGGACTGCTCCATCATGGATAAATCTGATCTCCTTGTCATCTATCAGGACCTCAACTGCCCAGGCACAGACTGCATGTACTTCCTCCTCCCAGGGTGATGTGCCAAGGTCAGAGATGAAGCACAGAAAGGAGAAACCAGTGTTGTTCCTGCCCATCCTATATCTGCTCTTGGAATGAACTAACAAGTTCACTTCCTCAGCCTGCTCATCTGAGGTCTGTCGTAAGCATCAAATTCACACAGAGAAAACAAATGACAGTTCAGTTAAAAACTCACCCAATTGCAGCCTCACATCCCTCTATGTGTTACACTTCTAGTGACATGCATAGGACTGGAAAGAAAACAGGACTGAAAAGCCCAAACTCAGTCTCATCAGAAACTATAAACTTCCTGGAGATTTTCTTTTGCCTTTTCCCTAACAACATACAAAGTGTATCAAAACAAACAAATCTTACTGTAAATATTGTGAGACAAACTTGGCATGCCCTCAGTTGGAGAAAAGGAAAGACAGCCTTTCCCACAAACACAATTTATGAGGTTCTGCCTTTTTCAGATCACCTCTTTCACTCCTGGTAGCTTTGCAATTTTTATTTGCAGCAAAGACCAATACTGAGGGTGTGGGGGGAGGCTTGTTACCTTTTTGCAACCAGAAATTCTTAAAAAAAACCAAACCAAACAACCAAACCTCAGTACAGTGTGGGGTGCAGAATCTGCCAGACTCACTGAAAGTGCTCTCATCCTCCTGAGCAGCCTCTGCCTGGAAACATGGGGAGTGCCAGGGAGGAGCTTGTTTGTGGTCACTGGGGATAGACTCGAGCCAGTGAAGTTCCTGTGGGCAGGTGCTGAGTACCTACCTCAGTGTGCTCCACAGAATCTGCTGGTGCTCAAGTGCATGCTCAAGAACAGCTGGCAACCTGCTCCACTTGGAATGTTAACTGGAGTGTGACATCCATTCCTGTTTCCTGCAGGAATGAGCTGGCATTTCCAGCGTGGAACTGGAAACTCAGATAGGATTTGCTTCCCACTTTTAACACTCTCAAACTGGAAGCTCTGATTAAAGGCACTATATGTAGTAGTTAAAAGACATGCAAATGTTTTTTCCAGCACACTGAAAATCCCTGCTTTTGAAATAATGTCTTACATATTTCAAAGCAGCAGCAATTAAATTGCTTTGTAGTCTGAAGCAACCATTGCAAATTTGCTTAATTCTGGGACAGATGAATCCAGCCAAAACCCTACTATTCATAAAGAAAAAAAGCTGCTAAATAAAATCTAAAATTTTATTGTATTTTTCATCATGAATTTGCTTCCTGACCAAGTCTCTCTACAAATTCTTGCTTTAGCAAAGTCTGGCTATTTTGTCTAACTTGTTTAAGTGACAGAACAGAACTTTAAATAGCAATAGTTTCATCTGTAACTAGAAAACTAAACAAACCTGTCTCTGCAAACTGTTTAACAGACCATTATAAATCTATTAAGATAACACAAGTGAAGTTTGTGCCTCTTAACTCTGACCTTCTAAGAATAACAAAAAATGTAACATTTCTAGGATTTAATACCAAGATGTTTTCTGAGCCCCACACATCATATATCATAGCTGTATTTTTCAACTCAAAGACTCTGCTCTTCCTGTCCCGGAGCAACAACAGATGAATGTACGATCAGAAACACAAGAGCTGGCAAACTGTAAACACCACAGCTGAGGCCACCATTAATACTCAATGGTTTAATGGCAGCAATTGCATTTATTATACTTCAGATGGTTTAAGGTAACAGACAAAATGGATGTGTATATTTTATGTTCTGGATGACTAACCAATTTAATCTTTCTAAATGGATGAATGGTTTCAAGGTTTATGAGAAGCAGCACTAATGCTATAAAGTCTGCAAAAGAGCCATTTGTAGTGAAGCCAAAGCCGCAAACTTTTATAATCTTTTTTCCTTTTGTTTAACCCTTCCACCTGCTGCTCAGTCTGCCTCTTTTAGTCAAATGAACCATAGTTGTTAAGGTAGTTTTGGCTTCTTGCATTTCAGTGCTGTTAGAACGTGTATCATTCAAGCCATTAGCACCACAGCCTATTACACCAACAGTCAAGAAGCCTCCAAGAGACTTCACCAAGGAAAAGGTCTTCTTGACATTAAGAGATGAGCCACTTCCCAGCCTCTTGTAAGCAGAAAAACGTTGGTCAAATCTCCATCCAAACTAACAAGAGAATTTCCTCATTGTGGAAGTGTCTCTCCATAAAGCACTCAGAAATCACCTCCCTCTTGACCAGCTCTTGTGGGAAATGGTCCTTCTTCCCCACAGAAGTCTGAGCAAAATGCCTTTTAAGCCAGCGAAGCCCTCCTGCTGATTGTACCCAGCTAAGGGATCAAAACCTGGCCTTCCCAGGGAGCACGCCGGGTCCTGACCCCGAGCACCGGGTCCCAACCCCCGAGCACCGGGTCCTGACCCCGAGCACCGGGTCCTGAGCCCTCCAAGGCGGCTGCTCGGGCTCCTCCCTCCCTCCCCTTCGGTCCGCAACCCTCTCGGACAGAACATCTTACGGGCACGGGACATTTCTGCATTACCGCCCCAAAGGACATATTACTTCCTTGATCTATCTATCCCCTGGGAGCCATTTGCCATTTTTACATTTTCCCTAAACCTCCTCCCTCAGTTTGTGTTAACCCTTAATAAACCGGTTAACTAGTAATCATTTGCCTCCGCAGCAATTAGTGAGCGTGGTGAGGGTGGTCTGTTCTAACCACCCTAAAACTGGGTCCCGTTGGGGCTGTTCCTCTGTGAGAGGCCACGTGTGAGCTCTTGGTCTCACTCAAAAAGCCCTCCAGATTGGGGAGGGGGAAGTGTAAGAGCTGAGGGAAAGATGCTGCCAAGCAGTAAGAAAAGCAGCAAAAATATATTGTAGCAACGTGGATTGATCCTATAAAGAGTGAGGAACCCTCAGCAACCTGCCTTCTGCTTCCTCAGGAGGGGAAGGGCATTTGCTAGCAAACCCATTGTCAGGCCAGTGTGTCTCACTGCAGGTTGTCAAGCTGAGCTCTCACAATAAGCTGGTCCTGCAGGGACATGCTCTGAAACAGGAGCAGCCCCTGAGGCAGCACGGAGAAGAAGACAAAGAAACTGGCTGAAAGACATCAGAGCAGAAGTTGTTTCTGCAGTGAAGATGTTTCTGCATGAAGTCCATTTGCCACATTGACTGGAAGCTGTAGCTCTCCCTGCCAACACCCTGGCATTCCCAGGAATCTGCTGCCCCAGACTTAGCTGACTTTTCACCTGCTCTGTTTAAAGCCAGCACTGGCTATAGTTCCAGTCCTGCAGGAATCAAAACTGAAGCAGCTCTTTGTATCTCCTGATAAACTCCCTCTGAACTAGATCAGTTTCAGTGTACTAAGATCTGCCACCAAACAAAAATCAGCTCAGAGTAAAAACTTCCAACTCCCAAGAGATTTGTGGATCTGAACAGAAACACTAATTAAAATAGACTTATAAATAAATAAGAAGCAGTGACTCCATCCCAAGCCTTTCACTAGATCATTTGTTTCTTTATGGATAGCTTGATCCAGAGGAACCTTATCAGGTTCACCAGTGCCCTCATTTTTTGCTTATTGTAACAAACAAAACCATTAGATGCAGGCAAACATTAACTATAGAAAGATTCTGACTCTAATACACACAGAGGTCACCATCAAAGGGCAGTTTCACTGTTTCAAGTGATATTTTAGTTCGATACACTACTTTAAAAAAACGAAAACACGCAAATCAAAAAAACCCCACAAACCCAAAAAAAACCCAACCTGGTTTCACAGTGCAAATTAGAAGACTTGAATCCTAGATTGTAACATTTTTAAATGCCTAGAAACCTGAACATGTTCAATAAAGCTCAATCCTAGCCCTCATTTGAAACATTATCTGCACATTCCAGCAATGTCACTTCCCACAGAAAGTGCTGCAGTTATGGCACAAATCACAACAGGAATGGCAGCTTCTGCCCTGATAGTGCCAGTCAGAATCCAGATCATCACACACACAGACTATGTATTAGGACAATGCAATGGCTTTAAACTGGAAGAGGGGAAATCTAGGCTGGACATGAGGAAGACACATGTTATGAGGGTGGTCAGACACTGGCACAGGCTGCCCTGGGAAGCTGTGAATGCCCCATCCCTGAAGTGTTCAAGGTCAGGCTAGATGGGGCTTGGAGCAACCTGATCTCCTGGGAGGTGTCTCTGGTGGGTGGATATCTTTAAAGGTTCCTTCCAACCCTAAACAGTCTGTGACTCTATATAGAGACAGCAAGGGTGGCTACAACATCCTGAGCACCTTCACACTACTGTAACTACTGGGAGTTACAGTCTGTTTGGGAGTCCAGCTTTTTAACTCCTACAGCACAACCCTAGCTGACTTGGTCTATCACAGCTTGGTCTGTTCATGCATGTCCTATTTCCAAGCAGATTGTCAGTCAACTTGTCATAGATTGACTATGAGAAAGACCCTGCACCTGAGATCAGCCAGCTCAGATGCTTACAGAGGAACCCACCAGTTCCGCAGGTGCCACAGAAGACTTATTTCTGCCCTTTGCTTCATCTGTGGATTACAAGTTCTAGGTTCTGCAAAACCACTAGGCCCACAGGAGCCTCCTGGATATCAGAAACACAGGGACATCCAGGTCTCTCTCTCAAAGACTGTGCGACTTAAGGAGATACATTTGGGCCTATTAGGTTAAGCATAATTTATGTGCACACAAAGTAAGTGGATTTCTTCTACCAGGTAGAGATTATAAAGGCAACTCACAGCTGATTCTGGAATTTTAATTATGTCTTTTTCTCACTCAGTGAAATTTAAGATTTTTTGCATTGTCAAATGTTTAGTTACATCCTTTAGTTAGAATTTCCTGACTCTTAGAAATCAGAATTTAGAAATCAGACTCTTAAAATCAGTACATCCTAAATACTACAGAATCACAGAATATTATACCTTAACTCTACCTTAAGAATATTTTAAATATATACAAACATATTGACTAGATCTTGATTTTTCAGTGTAAAGACAATAAATTCCATAGCACCTGCACATATGGAACCAGCCTGCCATACAAAGATGAAAGCTGTTAGTCAGGTCAGCAACCACTGACTCAAAAGAGATAATAAACAAGAGAGATGATAAAAAGTCAGTCCAAATAGATAGGAGGCGGCATTTTTCTAACAAATAATACTATAAAGTTGATGAATCTCCAAGTTCAACATGTTCAATTCAACATCAATAATTCAACTCAGCTGACATATGACTTAATAAGTCTTTACTTTCCTGTGGAGACTAAGCAATATACATTTGGATTCAAGCAAACTGTTCTACATTTCCAGTCTAGAAGATTTTATGGGAAAATATATTTCCCTTTTCAGCTTATACATGCTAGGCAACTGAAATAAAGTTGATATTCAATGGAAGATATGTTGTTGGACTCTTTTTTTTGCAGTTTTTAAATAAAGATGCAGACTCTCTACATTAATTGCATTGGACATCTTGCAGCCAGAACTCATCTTATTTCATCTCTCTCTTCTATGGAACACCCACATCCCCAAGTATTTCACTGGGAGTTTTCAGGGGGAACTCAAAGACAACGTATGAAAAAGAAGTTAAAATAAAAGTTACACTAATTCCACAAATACTGAAAAGAAAAGCCTTAAAAAACTCAATGTTACTATTAAAACATGTTCCTGATTTTGACTGAAGGAGTAAATTTAACCTCCAAAAAGCATCACTTGTGTTGTCACTCAGCATAACACACCTGTAACTGGAGCTTTAATGCCCTGAGTGTTGAGAAGAAATAAATCATTGTTTACAGTTAATCAGGTACTCTGTGCTTTCAATAAAGTCTGCTAGCTGTGTTATTGAAATCCACTAACTAAACCTTACACTCCAGTGTATGTGGCTTTACGATAATGTCAGAAGCCCAGGAGGTACTGAGTGAGTCATAATGTCCCACTGCTTTTTGAATTATTCCAATTTTAAATCCACAGTTGGCAAAGAAACAAAGAACAATATAATAGGCATTTGATACTGTTCTCTATAGTGAACTTTTTTTTACCCTAGGACAGAACTTGCCTTAGCCAAGGAGTTCAGTGGTATGAACTTTTATCAGAACATGCACTTTTATTCCCTATAAATGCTTTTTTGGCTACAAAACAGCTGATCAGAGGCACTTTTCTCAGTGAGGTATGATACTGCATTTAACATCAACGTTTTGAAGCAACACAGCTGCTAAAGAATATTCTTGCAGAAGCCTTAGAGCACTATCAAACTAACCTGAAACCACCATGTAAATGACAGGCACTTCTATCCCATGTTGTGGTGCTTGGTTCTGTTTTCATGCTTAGGAGGCATTTTGTTCCTTTTGTGATGTGTTTAAAGATTATCTCCATCCTTAAATACTGTCCATCTAATTTTCAAGTCACATACCTAACAAGTAATGCCTTTTCATTTGACATTCTTATCACAACACCTAAAATCTTTCCAATACAGTATTTCTAAACGCTCTGATACTGAAGCTGGATCTAGAATACCTGAAGTAGAACCTAAGGAACAAAACCTCTTAAATAGCATTAGAAGCCCCTGAGAAGTGTGTGCCTAAGTCACCTGACAGTGGATTCACTTCTGTGAAGTTCAGCATTCTGAAACTCAGGTACCTACTCAGAGATTGTTATCGAGGACTTCTCCATAACCCCCAGAAACAGGTGCTTCCAGAGGGTGACCAGCCCCACCACTGTTGGGGTGACAACTCCAGACAGGCTGAATTGCTCCCCGTGGACACCACTCTGCCTCTACTGATCACAGAGGGATCCTTGAGCTTGAGTCCAGCTAAATTGAGGTGAGATAAATCCTACCCTCACATGCACCACAGCCCTCACTGCCTGATCAGAGTAATCAGGTTGGTTTGCTTGCTTTCTGATGATGTTAGAATTGTGTCACAGAAGAGACACTGCTCCTTGTAAGATTCCCTCCCTTCTTGCATGTAATAAGGATTATGGAGCACTCCCAGGTCCCTCTAGGGAAACATACTTTAAGTACAAGAAAGGACAATTTACTTTTCTCAGTTGATATTAGTCCATCATTAACTAGAGCTTTACTTCCAGCTTTCTTGATTTTAATGGAAGCAGCAGACTGCAGTGCTGTGAACTCCTCTGAAAGTGTGAGAATTCCTCACCTCATAACAAATTTCCAATTTCAAACCTCTGCAGCATATATTAAAAATAGCAAACGAAGGCACCAAAAGTTCTGTGGAAGGCCCAGGATTTGCTCTGTGAAATAATTTTTGGCAATTGAAAAAATAAATACATATGCACACTATTATATAGATATAGTTTTTATGTAGGTGCATATATATAAAACATACATATAAAACATATCATAAACATCCTGCTAGAAAATTAAAATATATGAGCAGTTAGCAGGGGAAGCCAGAAAAAACTGTCAGTAAATGCCCTTCTGTGTCCAGGCAGGTAAATCAATTTTAAAGCAAAAACTTTACCAACATTTGTCTTTTATTGGAATTAGGAACTTTGACATAAAACGAGTAATTTGGATCAGGGATTTACTAAAAGTAGAGTTACCTTGTGCCAGACAGACATGCAGAGAGAGGGGTGGGGGTGCATGTTTGGCCAGATCCATTGCTGGTGAAAACTAACACAATCCCATTGACTTCCAGTCGAGCTGTTCATTTCCACCAGCTGAGAGCCTGGCCCTGCTTCAACCCCTCTGCCTCCCGTGGGACTGGCCAGGGCAGGAAGCTTTGCTTCCAGAATTTGGGCTTTGATTTTTCTCTTCTGGGAGGCAGTGATCATCTGCAGCTCCTCCTGAAGAAAACCTCAGCCACTCTTGAACCTGGAGACTTTTATTGCAGCACAATAAAGAAGAAACCTGCACAGCCCCATTTATGGCACAGCTAATGCAAAAGGGGCAAAGAGGGCATCCACATGCACCATTTGTTGAACTATGGCCAGAGGACTGACTGTGCTCTTCCACAGTCTTGTGTGAGGAACAGGAACCCTAGCTTTGGAAAAGGTGCTTTGTCCTAGTGCTCCCACCCCAGCACCCTTCACAAGCCCTTCTATTCCAACCAAATGTTTCTCACCAGTTCATTCATCCGTATGGTCACAACAGTCCTTAAGTTTTCTAAACTTCACACGATTTTTGTGTAATATTTAAGCGAAAGGTGGTGTTGAATTGTGGGCATTCTGAGCAGAGTTTGTTCAAAATAAAATTAAAAACAAAACAAAAAAACTCCAGTGGAGAATATTTTTGCTCTCTTGAAATCTGAGAAGTCTATTTTAGCATATAGCATAACATACCTCCCTGGAAGTCATTACTCAGCTGCTGCCCTTTTCATAGCCTGGAGTAGAAAGTAGAGACTTAAATACCAATCTGCCTTTTAACTCACTGTGCCAGGAAATGAATTGGGTGAGGCAAAGGAGACCAGACAGTGCTTTTGGATTGGCACATGACATTTATGCAGTAGAGAAGACCTGGTGGCTTTTCCCCTTTCACAGATTGGGCTGCATCCTTTGACTCTGCACATGACTGAGCACAGCCTTGACCTCAAATCCCCAGGGAGGGAAGGACTCCAGAGCTCCCCAGTGTGCACACAACAGCTTCTCTCCTTCTTGCCTATCACTGGAAATACCAGCCAGCAAACCTCTTACTATTTTATACTTTCTTCTGCCTGCCTCTCACCCATCCCTCCCTCAGGTGAATTTGGCAGTGAGATATGAAGCCAGGCTTTGGGCTTAACTAGATTGCTGCAGCAGAGTGGGAAATATGCAGATGAAAGAAAGTCACAACAGGAAGTAATTTCCCTTTACTAGGGCATGAGCCTTCCGGCTGCTGACCTGGCTGGCAAGCTCCCATCTCCAGGCCATTAAAAAGCTCATGTCCCAAAGGCAATAACTTGAATCAACTGGGAAGGCTCCCAGATAGACTGTTTTTCATCTCCAAGAGGGAAAACTTTGTTCTATTTTGTTCCCCTAATAAGCCATCCTCATGACAAAGACTGCTATAAAATATTTATCTGTAAAGAATCAACACATTCAACTTCTCCTTTACTCGTTTTACTTTAAAATGGGGGGAGGAACTCCTGGTAACCCAGTTCAATCTGCCTTGTGATCGTGCTGAACCTTCACCCAGACAACTCAAAGCAGAGCAGTACTGGCCCCAGCCTAGAAAGCAACCACACAATCTCCAGCAAAAGCTTTTCCACAGCTTCCCAGTTTCAGAGTAAAGGAATTATAAAAAACTAGATTATCTTTATCCTCTAAAATGTATTTCTGCTTTTAAGAAGACTAGCTGGAATAAAGGCAAGCACACCCCTCTGGGCTGGTTTATCAGCACCCATTGGCACAGTACAGGCTTAATAAAGAACATAAGTAAAAGAACACAAAACTTAGTGCCTCTAGTTGACAAAACTAAACCCCTTCCTCAGTTTAACTCCTGCGAATGACATTCTTCTGAAATTAATGACTTCTCACTGAATGTGCTAATGCTCATTAAATTTCATTTTCTGGTTATGGATGTCCTGAAAACAGATTTTTCTTTTACTGCTTTAGAAAGAAGTAAAAAAAAAAAATCAGCTTAAAGTCTGACTTTTGAGGAATCCAATGAACTACTGTGCATGCATGGAACTGAATCTACATTTCATTACATGCTTCATTGTCACATGCCAATAACTGCACAGTATATGGAAGCACAGCACTGTTGTGCATGATCAGGGTCATGTTATGACCCTTCACAGCTGAAGTTAAAAGCCAGAGTTTAGCAGTTGGGAGCAATCAGGCTCAGCTCACCCAGGGCATGCCCAGTGCCCCCTGAGCAGCACACAGCTCAGGCAAACCAACGCTGGATCCAATTCCACTTGCCACAAAAGAGATTTAAAATGTAATCTCTTTAGAGGCCATTCTACTTTCATGATACATAGAGTGTTTTTTCCCTTTCTGTAGTTTTAAATATAAGATTTCTGCTTAGGATTAAATATCTCAAGTTACTGCACAGTTCAAGGAGAAAGTCAGCATGGCCTCAGCTGGCAGAGCTCAGTGCTCAGAGTCCCAGCACTCCCTGGGAATGGAGGCTGAAGAGTCACTCTTGGTTAACAAAGGTAAACCAGCCTCACAGAATGGTTTTAACCACTGTGGATCCATATTGGTGTAGATTTTAAGCACTCTGGATCCATGTCTTTGTGGATTTTAACACTGTGGATCCATGGCCTAACTCCAAAAGATATAGATCTGATTCTAAAGGTAACTTAAAGAAAGCAAATCAAGTGCCAGGGGCTCATATTTGTCTGTATTTCCATGGGGAAATGTTTAAGGACCTGCCAACAAACAAAAATAATGATCCATTGCTTTAAGCCATGTGCTGTGGGCCTGTGTTTCAGTAATGAAAAAATTCTCACCCAAGTTCAGCACCGAAATTCCCAGGACCCACATGGTACAAAATAAATGTAAGATTCAAATGAACTATTAAAAATAAAAGTTCTGCCTGATGCAAACAGATCAAGCACAAAAACTAAGAGGAAAAACAATAAAAGGATCCCAGGGAAGGGAAGTTCTGCAGAAGCTGAGGTGGGTGTCAATAGCCTCAGGCTAACCTCAGCTAAGGCATCTGTCAGGAGCAGGTAGTGTGGCCTCTTGGAACTGTATAAATTCATTTAAAAATATACATGAAGGGTTACAGCAAGTCTCTCAATAGATAAATTAACAAGAAAGATAGAAAGTACCTGCCCCTCTACGGGAGTAAAGAATCACTACCAATCTAAGTAGTGAGGGCATGTTTTATAAGAGCACAGTCTCTCTGTGTTCCAAGGGACTTCAGGCCTTGCCTACCCTCAAGTATTCTAGTCCACAGGCACAGTTTTAGGGATCCAGTTTTACTGGTGTGTCTTCTGTTGATACAGAAAAAGGTAACTGATTAAAAGATTAAAAAAAGATTAAAAGATTGGGTTAACCACTTCACATGGTTCTTCTACTGCTGGAAGTAGCAGAATTATAACAAAAAGTATTTAATGGATCTCACTTCAAGCCAAAATAGTATTTTTTCAGCATTTTCAGCTACCCCGCCCCCCAACATCAGCTGCTCCTTCAATGCAAACTCTCATTGCTCCCTCTGAAATTTGGACCAAACAAGGACTGAACAAACTATGGAAAAGGAAACCAAATTCTTAAAAAAAAAAAAAAAAAAAAAAAAAAAAAAAAAAAAAAGCCTGCTCAGCGAGTGTAAAATACCAAAGGGAAAGGGAAGACACCCAGGTGGCACCAGCTCATATTTTAAAGACTGACAAGTCCCAAACCTGCTCTACAGCATTCACAGGGTCTTTTCTGCTTCAGGAAGAACCACAGTGAATCCAATAACACTGCAGCTGATGACTCCTAAATATGAGTGGCCATTAGCTAGAAGCTCATTGCCTTACTTGAAAACAGTGCGATGGTAAGAATACAATTAGGAAAAAACACATTCCAGGTCACAGAAGAGTCTGTTAAAAATCTGCCAGTACCTTCTGCCACTGAGGGACTATCTGAGCCATGTGGACATCATGCCCATTTCCTACAACTTACACATTTTTCAAGACTCAAAGCATTGTAGTCCTGAAACCTTAACTCAGTGTGTAATGGTTTTAACATATATTTTACATCTTAATTTGCTATAATAATGTGGCTATAAGCTGCTGTCATTTGCTCCCTTCTTCTGACCTTGGAAATAAAGTGTTTAATCTCCATGGGATTTTCCTGGCGAGATATTTTAAATCAGTGCATATGTACATACTTCTCTATGTTTTTTCAATTTTCTTAAAATATTCTCATATGTGCAGACATGATGACTAGACATGTTTCAGTGGTGCTTGAAACTTGATACAAGTGGGTAATTTAACCATGTAATTGAACAATATTACAGAAACACACTGAGTTTCCTAGCAACAAAAGGCCTTGGCCATCAAGATGGCAGCCAGCAGCTAACATTGTTATTGCCTGACCTAACTCAAAGAGAAATTACATGGAAGAATGTCCTTCTTCCTCTTGCAGCAGAGCTGATCTAAGATACATGACTACAGGTCTGACCTTCAAGGGCTTTCCTCACATGCAGATGTCTTTCATACAGGGTCACACAATGTCATATGAGAAGGGACATTTGTGTTCCTTTTTGGATATTTTTTTGTATTTTTCCAGAGTAAGAACATCCTTATTCACAAAATTTAATGTTCCTGTCCCCTTAAGTTCACCCCAATAGAGAACATAAAGCTTCTTAATGCAAACTATTGATGCATGTTAGGGCTGGGCAAGGGGAAAGGTGGCATGGAGACCAGTGCTGCTCTGTGCTACCAGCTCCAGTGTCAGAGAAAATGGACACAGAGGGACAAAGCAAGACCATCTCCTCCCTTCTTTCCTTCTTTCTCATTTTTATTCATCTGTGGTCACATTTGGGAGGAGGGAATTCACAAGAGTTTTAGTCCAAGTTCTTTTTTGCTGAAGCCAGTCAGTTGGCTGAGCAGCTATACCAGAGGACTGAGAACTGTCCCTTTTATTAGTGCATTGGGGAAGTGATACCTGAAATGAAGGGCTTCTGACCAGCCAGTCTCAGACAAAAGCCATCTCTTCCTGAAGAGGACAAGTAAAGCATGGAAGAAGCTACCAACTCTGGAGGCTGCAGCACTCAATGTCATTTCTGTATGAACTCCTGCCTTCACCAAAGCCTCCTGCCTCAGTCTGGAGATAAGAGCATTGGATCTAGACCCACAGCCCTAAGCACGATGTGACACAGCCCTGTGTGACTTTCTGAATAACAGCAAAGGGGACTTGGTGGGTACGTGACATCCTGAAGATGTGGGCCCTCCTGTTTACATTCTCCCTTGAGTCCCACCATTTGTGTCTGACCAAGATGAGCCTTTAACCTGTCCTTTGACAACAGACCACAGCACTTCCTACCGAGAATGAATACATTCAAGCTCACTGACTTTCAGACAATGGGATGACATGGTTCAGAAGGACACAACTAGGGGAGACAGCTGCCCCTGGACAGAAGCTAGGAGCTGCCCCACTGCAGTGGTTTTCATTGGTCACCCCAACAATCCAGGGGGGCTCAAGGTGCAGAGGACACTGAAAAAATTCCTTGCACCCTCATGATGTTCAGATCTTCCTCCAGTTCAACATCAGTCTCTACTCCCAGTTACATCAGCACTTCATTTTTCCATCTGAAGTGTCTAACTTGCTTCAAGCAAGATGTCCCAAACTGCCTGTTTTCTGAACGAAAACGTAAAAGTCTTGGGCAGAAAAGCAAAACTCTTCTAATACCAGGGTGGCAGTTTACTGGCATTGCACTAAAATAGCAAGAGCTGTTTATGTGGAGTATGTCTACAACAAATATGTTGGTATCAAAACACTGCCTTGCCAACACTGTTCTTTCCAACAGTGCCTGGACAGCTCTGGAGGCACTGGCTGCTTTCACAGCCAAGTTTGCCACTGCTATGGAAAATAGGCTGCACATGCAAGCCAGCTGCAGTCATGCAGACTGGGGAGGGCTAAGGCTGCTCCTACCACTGTGAAAATATTGTTTAGAAACCATCTTCCCAGAGAGCTATATAAGGAATCAAAAATCCATGGCAGGGATGCAAGCTCAAGGCTTTATCATTTTTTAGCAATGACCAATATAAAAAGCTCATATCTCTAAAACATTCCTGTCCCTCACAAAGGCACATGTGCAGGCAGGGCACAAGGCCTTATATAGCTGGCCTAGTAATGTCCTCTTCACCACTGAATCTGAAGACCTTCTTGCATTGTACTCTCATAACATCAACCAATGTGGATAGAGAACTATGCCAAAGCCTTCCTCTTACTCAGCTGGAAGGCAGAGGGATGTCCCTCTTGACTTCACTAGAGGGGTTGTGAGAGAACAGCACAGAGACAAGGCCAAAATCAAAACAAGAAAATGAGAAGTGAAACACTAACCCTCAATAAGCCAGGTCTGAAATAATTTTGTAGTTAATCTAACAGTGACTAATAAGTGACATCCAAGAAATACAAGCTTTTCAGTGTCCAAGGGAACACAGAAACATGTTTTAGAAGAACAATGCAAATTATTTATTCTACAGATTTGTCCTTTATGTGCAGCTAGTTGCTGTCTAACAAGGGCTGTTTGTAACAGCAGTTTTCTTTTAAGGAAGACACTGGGGCTCCCTATGATATCCAGCTGCCTACGTGCATATGATTTGAAGGAGTCCAATAATCCAGTAATTATAGGATGGTTTCTGTTACCAGTCAGACAACAATTAAATACAGGTAGAAAGGAATATTTCAATTTCCTTAAGATGCTTCACAACATTAACTACTTCAGATGAAAAGACAGAGTCAGCTCAATTAAGTTTTTGCATCCTGATCCTCAAAAGAAATACCATTTTTCAACAGCACAACTGAAATTTCACCTGAACTAGCAAAATATACCTGTCAATGCTTATGCCAAACCTTGAGACATTCTCCTAAGTCCTTTTCTAAATGCTTTTTGCTGCATGTTTTATCTACACCACAATGCACACTTCATGACGAGAGACCTTGTGGAAATGTTACTACTTCAGGCAATCAAACAAGACCACAATGGCAGCAAATGTTTCTTTATAGTTTTGTCCCCACATGAGTTTTCTCTACAATAAAAGCAGGTTATGGCAACACCAGCCTTGCACTGCTTCTCTGAAATACTGTCATATTCAGGTGGTGCACTGTGTCATAATCTAATACCAGATCAGCTTCATGTGATTTTCTTAATCCAAAATCAGTGTGCAAGTACAGATGTCTCAGATTTAGACAAACCTGAAGAACTTTAGTCAAAGTTCTAAGTTTTGATGTTCTGATTTATGACCTTAGGTGTGACAATCTATTAGAGGTATTAGCATCTATTCAATACTCGACACGTCTTTCTGCAGAAGAAAAACTGCTTACCTTTAAGAAAATGAATCTTCTCAGAATCTTGAAAGTTAAGTAAGCCCAATATAAATGCAAGCCTTGAAGGGTCAATAGCATCCCATTGAATAAAAAGTATGCTATGACAGGAGTTGTGGAGTAGTATGTGGGCTGATACAGCGTGCAACGGAGTATCCTACGAAATAAAAGTCACTGTTAGTCTCTGATTAATTTCACATTCCAAAGTCATTAACTATTTCCACAAAACATTGAAAAGCTCTGAAAAAATGACAGATAGATTAACAAGCCCCATCTTTACCAGATTCAGAAAATACTTCACTGTGAGAGTGACAGAGCACTGGAACAGGATGCCCAGAGAGGTTGTGGAGTCTCCTTCTCTGGAGAGAGTCAAAACCAGCCTGGACAAGTTCCTGTGTGATGTGCTCTAGGTGATCCTGCTCTGGCAGGGGGGTTGGACTGGATGATCTTTTGAGGTCCTTTCCAACCCCTAAGATTCTGTGATTCATAGAATCACTTAGGTTGGAAAAGACCTTTAAGATGATCAAGTCCAACCACTAACCCTACTCCACCATCTCTATTGAAATACAGACTCCAAAAGATGAGAAATGTGAGTATTGCAGGAAAGTTTTCTAAGTAAGTGCCTTGGGTCTGGCTGAGATGGAGTTCATCTTCCCCACAGCAGCCTTCACAGGGCTGTATTTTGCATTGGTAGCTAGAAAGGTGCTGACAACACACCAGCTGCCCCTTTCCTCCTGAGAAGGGGAGTGATAGAGCAGCTTGGTGGGTACCTGGTAACCAGCCAAGGTCAACCCAAGACAATAAGGTTAAAAAAAATCCCATTTTAGAAAGATACTTGAGCTCTGTGTGGTCTAGATACTATGCAACTCAGAGCTTGTCTATGCCATTTTTTCTAATGCAAATTCTTTCTAATCTGAAATCCATACTAGAGAGAAAATCCTACAGGCTTTGCAACAGGGCTTTTTCTTAATTAAGATCTTTTGTCCATCCTCAGACTTTCACTACTCATATATTATTTGGTGCTTTTTGAGTCCCTTTAATTTCATCATGTTTTGTTTCCAAGCTCAAGAACTCAAGCACAAGAAACTCAGTGAAGCAAAATTATTGGAAATCACTTGTACAGTTAATAAAATAACAAGAAAGTAAAAGACATGAGCATTTCTGAAAGAAAATACTACAGGAAATGAAAACCTTGTGTTGATCAATGTTCAGAACTATTAATTTAACCAGCTTGAGTCTCTAAGGGTTTGTCCACATGCAGGGAGGGGCACGAAGGCAAACTAGAACAAGTCAACGAAACCGTGAATGTGAAACACATTAAACAGTTTTTAAAAGCTAAACATGTTAAGCATTAAGCACACTGAGCACCCGTGGGGGTACCCCAAAGCAGATTAAATCAGAGCACTCCAAAGTCATGCAAGTACTTAGCAAGTTATGATTTATTTGCATTGACTTCCTAAATTAATTGGTTCACCTTAGTTTTTCTGAATGCTCCTCGTCTAAGTGAGCAAGGTGAGGTACTATCCTAGAAGTAGGTAGCAGAAAGGAGGGTCTACAAAAAATTAACTACAATTATTTAGGAATTACACTCTACTCTGACTTTGCAGCTATAGCAGAAGGGAAGGAATGAAAGGGAAAATTATTCTTCCTAGTTAAGTAGATCAATCCCCTCGAAAATGCAGGAGCTCAGAGTATTAAACTACAATTTATTAAAATAAGTAAATAATATGCATATAAACCCCCAGCTTTAGGTTAGCATGTTTTCAAAAGGTTCATTTAAAAACTATTTTTACTTAGATTAATTTTTTACAGAATATGACAGGTTTTGTCATTAGTAGCCAACAATAATGAAAGTTCTACTTCTGTTCTTTCAAATACAATCCACTCCTTTCCTTTTCCCATCACAACCAATACTAACCTCTCAATGGAAATGGCAATGACATAAAAGCCTGTGACTATGTTAAATATTGCTTACCAGAAGGGGAACAAGATGATTCTTGTGAAGAAGAATGCAACAGAAAAGATGATAAAGAGAATATTGCAGGTTTTCTCCCAGTGAGCGTAATTAAACATTTTGGCTGCCTGTGTTGAATAAAAAGCACCAAATATATTACAAATATCCTCTGAAATAAGTTCCTTTCTGCATTGTCAACAACAAGGACTCATCTTCTACCTAAGCAGGAAGAAAATTTCCTCCCTGTTTGACAGGTAAAGCCATCATTTTACTGACACCTAATAAAGCAGTATCAAAACAAATTCTTTGTTCATGTTTCTCCTTTCATCTTAAAGGAAAGGACTCTGTACCAAAGGTCTAAAGATCAGCTCTCTGATCAGAATGTAAAAGTGTCATGAAAACAAAAAGCCCTCTAGAAAACATAACTGGAGATCTCAGTGTTGGTCTCTTGGTCTCTTCCCACTAATTAAGATTTGAATTGCTGTTTCCCTAGCTGAACTGCACAACTCTCTATGCTTCATTTAGGAACCACGCTGGACACTGGTGAGTACAAGAGATGTTCTCAAGCATGAACAAAGTTCAGGTGCCAAGCCTAAATTTTGAGCAGCACTTTGATGAACGTTGGAGTGGCAGGGCTGCATTAAATTATTCTGGTACCCAACTTCAGTTCCCATCTGAGTGCTGACCTCACAGTTGTCAGCTCAGCTGTTTGAAGGCCGTGCAGCTAATTGGACCACAAAGCAGCTCAGAATTAAAAGAATCCAGAAAAAAACCCATACCCATAGGTTTAATCTGGATCAATCCTAACTGCATGACCTACAAATTAGTTTTTCCAATAGAAGGATGGAGTATCAGGAGCAGAAATGAACAGTGGCAGACAACAGCCAACAAGGGCTGCTTACACTGGCACTGCCACTAAAAGAGGTGATAAAACTGTCCTCTCAGTCTTAGTGTGACAAAGCCAGGGTAGCTCTGTTCTAGGAAGCAGTGTCCATTTGTCTTCCAAGAAACCCAGCAGCAAGTCTCTACAACCACAGTGCTACGTGGTGAATAGGACACTTGTCAAACTTTTCTAAACATTGATATTTAGTTTAGGGGAGGGGTTTCCCCTTCCCCAGGGCAAGAAGCTTTCCCTCTGCCAGTAGGTACCTGTCATATCTTGTTCAGGGACAGCTTGACTGTCTCCAGTCAGAACTGTGTAATGTAGATGTACCCCTTGGGTCAACACAGGAGTGTGAATGCTGACAAAATTAAGCCAATTTGAAGAACTACCCAAAATTTTGGTGGCTAAATTTGCTTGAGAATTGGGTATAATGACAAGCTGTTCACAGGCTAGGCAACCTGGTCTAATTTTAACAGTGAAACAAGAATCATCCAGGGAGGCAGCTGTATTTCCAGTCCCTGTTCCATACTGAAGAAATCTCTCTGCTCTTTTCTCATAAAGCATTCTGTAACAGAGTATCAGCTTCAACTATCCAGAAGCTCTTTTTTATCTTACATTTTATAAATCTGTGAAGTCACACCTCTTTGAGGATAGGAAGGGATTGTGTGAAGCTTGTGACAAAAAGATTAAAACATCACTGAACACAACCTGGGCAACAACCAATTAAACTCACCAACCAAAAAACCCCAAACAAACACACACAAAAAGACAGGGAGGTGAGGTTACCTCGAGCCAGAAATCTGCAATATCGTGCACAAACATCACCAGTGTTCCAACCCGCACGTAATTGCCACACCAAGAGCCACTCATCAGCCCAATGGCTGCCAAGTGATGGACGACGTGAGCCATAAAATCCTGTGGAGGAGAAAAGAGAAGAGGTAGAACCAAGGAAGCACAGCCCTCGAGGGTGTCCGCGCAGATGAAGTGACAAGCAAGATGTGCACAGGTGTGCCAGGGACAGACTGATGCTGCCCTCATGTGGCTGCACCAAAGCCCGTGTCAGTTTTTCCTTATCAACCTTATCTCCCCCTTCACAGAAACACAGGCTCCAGCTAAAAACAAGCACGACCACTTGCCTTCCTTTTGTTGTCAATTCCGAGTGTAAATAAGAGAGACCAGTAAAAACTAATCTCGATCATGTAGTACCAGTATTGGGAGGGCAGCAGAGTCTGTAAGGAAGAAAAACACAGTTAATTCTGAGCATAGAAAAAAGTGAATGCCAAGTGAAAATTACTTCTTTTTTCCTTTCCTCGCTGCTTTTGCTCCTCTGCTGAGTCTTGATTAAAAAATTAAACTAAACTAAATCCCTCTTCTGGGCTTCATTAAGAAGGATGTTCTGGGAGCCAAATATTTTAACCTTTACGCAGACCAAACTCTCAGTTCCTGCAGTTCCTCCCCCACCTCTGAATTTTAACATGTTTTTTGCTGTGTTTTTGTCACAGAGCTACACGCAGAGTGCTTCTGCATTTAATTACAAGCAATTGCAAATAAATTAAGCCCTGCATTTTGGGGAATATTTAACATTTTAAACGTTCACACATCCCATGATTAAAATGTCAGCTATTTGTGCTAAAATCCTATGCATCTGCTTCAGATAGATGCTGAGCTTGGCTGCCCCCTTGCCTCAAAACATTTCCCAGGTAGGAGGAAGTAAGCTTGGTTATCAGGTCCCATGAGTAAGAGAAGCTGGGAAAACTCAGCTGGGAGACAGGATTCTTTTTATTTGGTCCTTGAATCAGACAGAACAATAAGGCAGTGTGATTGGCCACAGATTTATAAAAACAGCAGTAGGGGGCACATGAGAACCTCTGTCAGGTGGGCAAGAAGGCAGCTTGATCGGTCATCTGTTATGGGACTGATAGTAAAATATTTAAAGAAGAAACAAGAGTCTTATGACATTTGGGAACAAATGGAGAATTGAGAGGATCCCCAGAGCAGGGACCCACATTATACAAACCAAGTAACAGAATCATAGAATGGTTTGGGTTGGTAGGGACCTTAAAGATCATCTAGATCCAACTCCCCTGCATTGGAGTTCTCTCTCCTCCTGGCACCACCAAGCAACAGGGCCCAGCAGGCACACAACAGCACTTGACATCATGCTCTGAGTAACACTAGTTCACAGTGCCTTGGAGCATCGTCAGGGCTGCTGCAAGCTCACGGGTTGTGCACTGAAACTGGTGACACGGATAGCATCTACTGTGTGCAACTGCTAACCTGGGATGGGTGGAAATAAGAGTGGTTTGGTTGGAGGGCTGAGTTGCAGCACAGACAGATCATGGGGAAGTCCTGCAACCATCAACAGGAGGTACCAAAGGAGAACAAGGGATTTTGGTGCTGCACCTCTCTAGGCGGTGCCCATTGGGAGGGAGAAAGGGAACAACGCTTCTGTGGATTAGCCCTTCCAGTGGGGAAATATCTAGGATGCCTCAAGGCCAATGGCCCAATGCCCAAAACCTCACCTGAAATGGATAGCCAACCCACGTCTGCCATATGTCATAAAACCAAGGTTTCTGGGGAAGAAAAAATATTCAGAGACTGATCAGCTGAGCAACAATAAGTCAACTTAACTCTACATCTTCAATTCTTAACATTTCTCTAAGTGCAGCAGGCTAAGAAACTATAGGCTTGATAAGTGTTCTCCACCTATTTCTAAAGGGAACTTACATCTCAGATTTACTATATAGGTCTCAGCTTTTTGGCTCCTTTTCAAGGTACCTGAAACTTTCCAGTTTATCATAATTTCATCATCCAAAGCAGTTGGTGTGTTTTATTACTGCAATTACTCAATATATGTTTCCACAGGTTTGTTGTTTTTTTTGCCATGTTTACCAGCCACACAAATCACTGGTTCCTGATGATAAACAGTGTTTGGGGAAAAGAGCCAGATGAACGTAGACACGCTGAGAACTGTTCTGTTGTTCAGGAGAAGCAGTAATGACACCCCAGGCAGTGCTCACAGAGTTACAAGCAGCACTCTCCCTGTTATTCCCAACTTCTGACTCAGCAGCAACACCTCGATAAATAGCTGTGAAATACACCATTGTTGTGGTCCCCCAAAAGTGCTGCCAGAAAAGGTTTATGGCCTCCTTTGCGAAAAACATGGCCATGTGATGCATTTGTAGGTGTTAATAAGGCATGTTGTAAAACCATCTGTGTGACTTCTTAAAACTTTCCTTAAAAAATACTGATTACTCATTAATTATTGTATCAGAGAAGTTCAAAAGATAATTTAAATTGTAAGTAAAACCTTTGTGCCTATTGCAGACTACCATCTAGATTATGTACATAGAAAGATCTGAACCTAAAGAGCCACTGAAGCCAGGGAGTCTTTCAATGGACTTCAAAAAGATATAAAAACCAGTCCTTATTTAATTAAAAAAATTATATCAGTCCTTTAAAAAATTAACTTACATCACAAAGAACTATAAATCCAACAACGGAGGATGTAAGATAGAATGAAAATCGCCAGCTGCAAAATAAAATTGAAAAAAAAAGAACAAATCATTGTATTTTTTAATAGATATTCTGAACCAGAATTACTGCAAATCACTGTGTATCACAGCTAAGATTCATATAAACGTGACCTCACACTCCACATTAATGGTCATCACATATTTATCTCCGAATTACTAGTATTTAAATACTTAAGCTTTGACTAATTTCTAAAGAAGTAAATTATTTCACACTATCATAGCACAGGTATCTTGATTGCAATTCACAGCAGCAGTTTTTCAGCCAGACATGAGGTGATGAGAGAACAGACACAACAAATGTAATAAATTCCCTAAAAATTAGTGGTTTATAACACAAATGCTTCCTGCTGTATCAATCCTTCTGGAAGATTCACACTGGAATGAGAACATCTCACAGTTCTCTGACTCCAGAAGGTCTTTCATCCACATGGCACATACTTTCCAATCTGATCAAACACTGTGAACGCTGTGAGCACCAGCAGAGACTTGTTTCAATTACTGGATTAATTTCTTTTGATCTCTCTTAACATCTGTTCTTCAATGCAGGGGAGCCCTGTGAAACTTTATAAACTAATCCAGTAGTTGTTGTTGTCTTACCAGAGAGGTTTGAGTTAAATACACACCTCAACTTTTGACTGGGTTTGCCAGCACTTAGCCTGCTCTAAGCTTTATGTGGCTTAAACAGGATACCCATCAAGGCAGATAAAGCTTTCAGGTTTTCACCACTGATCTAGTAAGTCAGAGGGGGGAAAAGTTCTTGTGTATCACAGCGAACCGAAACTATGTTGATACTTATAAATGTCAGAGCAGGATTCTGTGATTTGGAGCCAGCAATCAGCATTGGAATTACTCTGGAGCCTGCGTGGGAGGTACTGTCCTTGGGAATGGGTGTGGCTGGAGACTCAGCCAGAGCATTCCCACTCCCACCTCTACAGGTGATGGAAAACTTCCTTTCCACTCTTCTTGACAGGAACAAGATTGACCTTTCGCAGAGCAGCTCGTCAAGATCAATAGGAAAACACTTGCAGGACTTTGCATGCTGAGAAGGTTGTGACCCAGAGATAGGCACATGGCCCCACAACTGATGAGAACAGATTACAGAACAAGAGATGTCCTGGAGGAAAGCAACAGCCTCCCAGTCAGATAAAACAGAGAAGAGAGCTCCTCAAGAA
Source organism: Chaetura pelagica (assembly GCF_000747805.2). Taxonomy (NCBI): domain Eukaryota; kingdom Metazoa; phylum Chordata; class Aves; order Apodiformes; family Apodidae; genus Chaetura; species Chaetura pelagica. The sequence continues at coordinate 2,080,446 of NW_009952879.1, read as the reverse complement.
GAACACTGCACTTATGCAATGAGAGCTGCCTAAAAATGAGATTGTAGTCTTTGGCAAACATTAATGAAAGGTCATGTGAGAGAAGAAGAAAACCTGCCTGGTAAAAGCAGCCCTTCCTTTCTGAGCCCTACATTACCTGGAGGCTGAAACCCCAGGTGAAAGAATGAGATGTTCAAAGACTGAGCCAACTTTTTACAAGTAACCAAACACAACTCTTGCCTCCTATTTCAAGCACTGAAGGTGTGAGTAGCTCAGTGGATACAGTGGGACTGATGCTGTGTTGATTGTGAACTGTAAGGAGTTTCCTGAATCAGATGCAAAGCACAGAGCCCCTAATAAGACTGTGTCATTAGTCCCCAGCACTACAAATGGAAATTGAACACACTTGGCAATAAACAGTGCTTCAGATGAACTCGTTATACATGCAAGACTGCCAGAGCACTACCTCATTTTGCATTTAGCCAAGCTTCCTCAGGAATTTGGTGAACAAAACCTGAAGTAAACCTCTTCCAAATTCACCAAATTTTACTCAAAAATGTGCCTTTTAAGCTCTGAACCTGGCCACCAGGGAGAGCACCAAACAACAGAAATGCAGAAGGATTTTCTTGTTTAACTTCAGGAATCTTGTCTCTTCAATTGAGTCTAACAAAAAATAATTTATTATGTGAAGTTAAAGGCTTTTAAGGCAACAAAGGTTTCATGCAAAGAGATTTCAAGTGTTGCTTAACTGGGAGCATTAATAGCTTAAGCATGGCTTAGATCTGGCTCATCAGACACGCTTTGGGATTCAGAAAAATTATCCTGAAGATTGCAGGCTTTCAAAAATTTCATAATGCTCACAACACTGGCTATTAATGTGGAATAATTCTGTTCCTTATTTGTGGCCTTGAGAATTATATCCAATTAAACTCACTGACAAAGAGCAGAGCAAGGTTCACAAAATTGCACAAGAGAAACCTGTTTGCTTCATTCTCACCCAAGTTGCCAAGCAAGTTTTCTTGTCAGTCTCTGGCTGTGTAGTACTAGAGACATGCACCCATGGCAGGAAGATCTTTAATCAATAGCTGGAAATCTTATTGTTACTTGTAAAACAAAGTTAACTGATCCAAGAAACAAGAGCAGAAATAAACCATAGATTTTGGGTTGCCAGGACAGTTGCCTCAACTCAGGCTTAAGAACGACATATCTATAGCTATCAACTGGATTTCTGCCCAACAGAGGACATCATCAAGTCATTATCATTTTGATTCACACTGAAAACAATCTTGATAAAGTACCCAGCTGTGTAGCTGTACTTGTAAACCTCGTTCCCTAAGTCAATCTACACTAAAATAGGTTAAGTATTATAATCATGCAATTTTTTGCCAATGTAATTATGGCAGTCAAAATCCAAATACACAGAATATAAGGGAAGTACTTCACACCAGTGCAGTTAATTTTAGTATCCAAAAGGGACAAGCTATATGTAAGGAAAGCCATGCCCATCTGGGGATTTGCAATTTGCAGGAGACTTTGGATAACTGTGGAATAGTTAAATAGTACCATGTCTAAGTATGGGGAAATTCTCACACATTTGTGAAAAATCAGACTCTTGAAGCCATTTCCAGTTTTCAATCACATGCAGGAGGTTTTGAATCTCTTCACATATTCATTATTGTCACTCAGAACTGCCCAATGGCCCAGCCTAATCAGTGCATATGAGCTCCTGTTTTGCAGGGCACCCCATGTTCGTGCTGTGACACCTATCATTTTGTTAGGGTGCCATGACACCTGCTCTTCTTGAACTGACTTCTCTACACATAATAGCATCCCCAAATGACAACATGGGTACCTTCATAAACAAGAGCCAGCAAGTAATTTTGTTCCCCTATGATTACTGGCAGACAGAAAAAAATATTTTCCTGTGCTCCTCATGTTTTCATTAAGCACTGTGTAGGAGGAGCGTAGAAATAAGTCCATTACTACACAGTGAAGAAAACTATATATAAAGTCCTTTTAAGTTTGTTTGGGGTTTTTTTTTCAGGAGAAACTGTTGATCTAACCTTTTAAAGTCACACCACTTAAGAGAAATGTTACCAGAACCTTCAATTTGTCAGTGTATGCACAAAACAAAACCCTTGTCAGATGGATTCAGCTTTCTGGAAATGGGTCCACCTGAAAAGGTACCCGAGGACCTCAATCATTTATTTTGTTTTCAAACCAGTAAAAAACATATTAATCAGAAGCATTGTCTTTTCTTACAAAGCTTCCTGGAATTTCCGAAGCACTGTTGGGATCTCAAGATTTCGCCTCCTCCTAAACCACTTCTCCACCAGGTGGGCTGTGCAGTTGCACTTTTTGGCCAGGCCTTGAATCTCTGACTGCAAAAAAGGGAACAGTGTTAGCAACAAGATGCACTTCACTGTCATCTGCATTTATTTCGTAGTTCACAGATCAGCTTCCCACTGTTGCAAAGTCTTCCATTTTTTAATATTACTAAGATAAGATCTTTGGGGATTTACCTTGCAGGCTTCCTGGTTTGATTTCTGAATGACATTCAGAGAAACCCTGGATTTTTTGATACTAATTTATATAAATAAAGCAGGTATGAAATGTACACATCCATCTTTTTGGTGGCTTCTGATAGCTTCAAAGAAGCAGCTTTTACTGCTAAGCAAGAGGTTGGGGCTGGAAGGAAAACACCATGTATAAACACACATGGACACTGTGCCTAATACATTATCTAACTACAAATTATTATCAGATTATATTTAAACTAGTCTTGCAGGTGAGACATAGGCCTGGAATGAAGGTGATCTGAGCTCCATTCTCAAATCCAATGTACTCCTGTGGCACAGGACAAGCCAGCTAATATTACTGAGCAAAATCCAGACCTGCTTTTTGACATCTAAAGATAAATTAGAACTAGAGCATTGCCTAGGAATGTATCTAGCTATTCCAGTGCAACATGCAGGTGTCTCAGCTTTACCTGTGCTCTGCAGGTGAGGTGGCTCTGCCATGCAGCCAGACTAGCACGTGCTAAGCACAAGGCAGTGTGGCTTGTGCATTTCTGGGTGCTCAGCACCCCACATGCAGCAGCCTGTGGGCTTTCTCCCTCTTCTCCATCCTGAAGGTGGAGGCTGACCTCCCCCAGGACCGCTGAAGGAGAGGAGGTAGCCTTGGACCCACCCCTGGGGAAGGTCTTTCCCTGTGAGGCTAGTATGCAGATAGAGGGTGGCAGTGTTGTCACAGGACAACAGCACCAGGACAACAGCACCAGGCTGCCTCCACCAAGGAAAGTCCAGTTCAGTTAGTCTCCTGCCCTCAGAGAAAAGCTCTGGAATGTGAGCAGAGGCCACTGGGAAGAGCAGGGGTGCAAACAGCCTATGTTCATCCCATCCTGCTGGCTGGAAGCTCTCTACTTGCCATGCAGGTACACCAGCTCTGTTTTGACTGACATCAGAGCCTAGGCACCCTCAACCAGCAGCCAGGCCTCTCCATGCCCTCAGGCACACCAGGCCCCAAGCTCAAAACCTGAAGGAGACAGCCTGAATTTTTCCCATGTAGTGTTGAGGACAAAAATGCTGCTTCCTTTCAGAGATGAAGCCTCAAACTGTGCTCATGCAGAGGGAAGGTATGAAACAGACATCAGGATACTTGCCCACAGAGAGAAGAGCTCACATGTGAATACCAACACATCTAGACCTGATGACATCAGGCAAAAGACACAGTAAGAGAATACAGCAGTTAGGGACAGAAAGTGAAGTTCCACATACCAGTAATTATTAATATGACTTTTAACTAGAAAACACATTTCTTTTCAAAACCAGTGTAGGAACACTGCAATTGTTTGGCAACTGTAGTTAGGTCAGTGAACTTTCCAAGGCTGCAATCACAGCAAAGTACCTGTTTCCCATCAACAATCAAGTTGCTTCATTTTTCTGAGATAGTAAACATTGGCTATTTTTTTCTTGTTCAATTGTAAAACAATAGCAGGGTAACAGAAAGATTGCTTTTCTTTCTCACATAAGCCAGCATTAAGTATGCAGCAATGTAAGGGATCAAAAGGCTTCCATGCCAGCGTTCCAATATTATTGCTTGCAATAAATACGATACTGCTCTCCAACAACAGATGTCAGTTGATGTTTTCTCCAGGCAGAATGAGTTAAGGATGGAACACTGATCTTCACTGGAAACATTATTAACAGCCTAACCTAGAACAGCATGCCAGAAAAATCAAACATCTTAAACGTATTTTCTGTTTTGGATGCTATATACTGTTGTCAGCAGAACAGCAACAAAAACCCAAATAAATTAAGTCATCTGACGATCAGCTGGAACTCATCCCATGATGTCATTGCTGATGTTGATTGAAACAGTAAGTCTTGGGATTTTCCAAAACCAAAACCAGTTAAAAAAGAAAAAAAAAAAAAAAGAGAATTCTTACTTGGGAAGGATGTTTTGAGCACTCATGATAATAACTCTCCAAAACAGGATTAGGCTGCGGCTTCACACGTCTTACATTCTTTATACCCAAGGCTTTTGCTAGAGGTATAGCAACATACCTGAAAATCAAACCATGAAAACTTTTAAAGATACAACATAGTCACTAGATCTTAGCTATTCTCATGCCAGGATATGAAGAAAATAAATCTGAAACAATTTCATCTGACATAGGATATGACCATGCACTGTGAATCTCCCTCTAGCTGATCCCAAGAGAGAAGCACAGCAAACTAGTGGTCATGCAAAAAAGCAGACTCAAGCGCTCAAGTCTGTGGTAGTGAAATGCCGTAAAACTAAAGGAAAGCTTCTCCCTCCCTGGAAGTGTTCAAGGCCAGGTTGGATGGGGCTTGGAGCAAACTAGTCTAATGGGAGGTCTCCCTGCCCATGCAGGGGAGTTTGAACTAGATGATCTTCAAGGTCCCGTCCAATCCAAACCATTCCATCATTCTATGATTTTTGCGTCCTTGTGTTTTTCAGAGGCATATGGGAGTTAAGTAACACTTGAGTGAAACAGAAGCAGATGCTCTCTCCATGTGAGCTGAAAGGTTGCTACTGGGACACTTTATCTTAGGGGCAGCTAGTCACTTAGCACATTGCTTCACCAGGCTACCATTGCCCAAGACACTGGATTTTGCTTGTGACACACAGCAACTCCCTCAGAGACTGAAGGCTTCCCTCTCTTCCCTTTTCCAATACTAATCACTGCAGACCCTGCCAAATGCTTTGCTCTTCTACTGGGGCAGACTGTGCTGAAAAAGCCCTCCCTCACTCCTGCTGCATCAGAAATTGATTCCTTATTACTCATAGCAGTGGGCAGTTTTCCTTGTGCACGAGCAGATTCACTGCAGGCCAGATGTGTGGGCTAATGGTTCACACAAGCAATTTCTTACAGCAGCACAGTAAGACACAGTTGGGCAAGCACTTCCCCAGGAGACAGTGTGCATGGTTATAAACATATGATCCAAATTGCTTTTGATATCCAACAATAATGATCTTATCTACTTCCTTTTAAAGTCTGTCCAACTTACAACATTCTGAATTTCCTCATTCTATCCTGAAGTAATTATAAAACCTACTAATCACATTCTTTAGACCAAAAAAAGTAAAGCAAAACAAGGCACAAATAAATAAGTCAAAGCACTGCAAATCTTAATGTATTTGTATCTTTCCCCTGTAGAGCCAACCTCTTGCTTGTCCCATAAGATTCCAGCTGCAAATACCATCCATGCCCAAGTGAGGAAAAAAGGGAATCGGCATTAATAGATCTGCATAAAATGTCCACATCAGACTTTGAGATCCCTCCAGTCTGCCTAGCTCTGCTACAGCTAAACACTTGGGATCTATCAGCCCCACGCAAATGTTCTGGTGCATGACCAAATGAAAAGAGAGGTTTGGTTTGGACAACAAATACCTCTACCTTTCCACCAAAGGAAAAAAAAACCAAGAGAAAACACAAGTGGTTTTGTAACTCTAACAAGAGAAGATAATTAGAATTATCCAAATGCTGTTCTAGAAAAGCTAGATAGAAATATTTTCCCTGTAGAATGGACCACAGCCATGTGTCCTTAACAGTGCAAAAACTTCCCAATTTTCACCTGTATATTATCTGTACTATATCTTTCTAGCAAACCACCAACTAATTCTCCTTTATAAAAACATAAGAACATAGATCTAAAGGCATCTTATTAATAAAAAGAGCATTACTGAGGATCAAAACAAGCATAACATGGTGTTTATGTTTCTTACCTTTCACTGAAGAACCGGATGATCAGCAACACAAAAGCATATGGTATTGTGGCATATAACTGGTGGGGTTTGGGAAAGACAAGTCCATCACGGTCCACAAAATGCTCCCATGTGCAATTGATTGGCATCCAGATATTCTCCCACCAGAACCAGCTGTTGAGTGTCTTCAAGATGTGTGCCATGCTAAGCAAATCAAGGGAGAATCACAAATTATTCCTGGGGTATACAAAAGAAAATGCCTGAAATAAAACATGTTGAACCTTGTTGTGTAGAACAGTGGTTCATGGCTGGCAGGACATTTCCTAGAGATAAGATACAAGCTAAAATCAACTGCAAATACACTTAGCCAGGGAAGTCAGTTCTTAGGGGAAAAAAAAAAAAAAAGAAGAAAATAAATAAATCAGTTACAGGAAATTAAAGACCCTTGGTTTAGAGCATGCAGGAGGGATTATAATCCAGCAGAAGATAAAATAAAGCTAAACTTTGAGCTGGTATTAATCAATGCAGGGCTTTTGAAATCTACAGGGCAAGGAGGTAATATGCTGTCTCACTTCAGTCATTCCCACTAGCCTGCTTAGTAACCAGTAAAACATTCTGGAATTCTTTATAATCTATCATAGCAATACACAAAAGATACTAAAGAGTATCTTTAGTATCTTCCCTAGGCTGCCTTCATAAATTAAATATAAGTGGGTAAATTAAATATAAGTGGGTGGAAGAGTGGAAAAGAATGGAGAAAACCCAGAGGGTGACTCAGTTCTGGAATAATGAAGACATTTCACTGCTGAATTACTGCTGCTTAGTATGCTAATGGGATTATACACCTTGATTCTGATTTTGCAAACACCTGTGTACAGGACCATGTATAAAAAATACAGTGCACAGCAAGCTTTTCTGGGGGGTCTGCAGGAATTACTGAGATTTAACTGTTACCAAATCCTAGATCAGAATAACATGTAAAAAATCAGTCCTTGAAGGAAAAAAAAAATTGACTTAAACCAAAATGTCTAATTCTTGTAAAAGTCTCATTTTTAACCTTTGTATTCTATATTATATATTTAGAAATTTGTTGTTCTTCATTTAGTTGTAAGACTTCATAGCAAAAACACGTTAGAAAGCCTATAAAAATATTGACATTGACATCTAACACTGAATAAAAGTACAAGTTACTATAATGTTTTCCACAATGATGAAATAAATACTATTTCTATAATTTCTAGGAGTAATAAATTTAAATAACATTTTCCATAATAAAATTTTCTGTAAAACAGAAGAAAATAGGAGGAAGTAAGTGAATTCACTTAGCCAGAGTTTCAGTGAGGAAACAGTTGAGCTGGGAGAACTTCAACAAGTCTCCTCAGGGCATTAATTGTCCTGTCAGAAGATGTCACAGCAATCTGTTTTATAGGATCCAGCTATAAGATCAGATCATGTTAAGAACAGAGAATAGTTGGGGCCCTTTCATATTCCTCTATATCTGAGCAGGGCCACACAACTTCAGCTTTGCCTGCAGCCACTCCTAGCTTCCAGCTGTGCTGGATCCCCACACCATGCTTAGTGCACTCACACTGGCTTTCCAGACTGGGACATGGCTGGCTCTGGAGCTAAATGAACCATCACCACGATCCACATTGTTCTGTTTCCACCAAGCTGAAACCTCACAGCATGTTTGTGAACCAGTATCCATCTCAGAGCTGGGTTAACAGACACTGTGGATCAATTTGCTGGCCAAGCACAGTAGTCAGTACTGAAATATTAATAACCCAACCATTTAATCTTTTTAAACGCCGAAAGGGGACAGTAAAAACCTACTGAATGAGTTGTGTGTGTTAAACTAATGCAAAAATAAAGGAGGGAGAAATCGCAATTGTTCCTGCACTAAGACTTTATATAGCAAGTTTCAGCCTAGAGCAATTTTTTACTGCTGAATTATAAATGCCTGGAAGTAGGGATTTATAACTGGGCTGCTGACAGACCCTTAACTGCAGCTTGCAGGCGCCGTGATAATGAAGCAGGGCTTTAAAACCTGACATTTTAGGTCAGACAGAAAGGCTTGCAGACAAACTGCCCTAGAAGAACAGGAGAGAGACTCATTGCACAGTTCTGCTTCCTAAATACATCTATATCTTAAAAGTAGACTGTTCACTGCAAACTATCACAAACTGTAACTGCAATAGAAATAGGCCAATCTATTATAACACAGTGGAAACAGAATAAACAGTTGGATTATGGTAAGATGGTTGTGGCTGAATACACACCCTAAACAAACCCTAGAAAAACCCAGGGGGACATATTTTCATCTTGGATTCTTGGGATCTCACTAATTCATACCTTTGCACACACACCTTTTCAGGTCTTAAACTACCATTAGTTAAATAACAAGTTAATAACTTAAATTGTTATTAAACCAAGTTCATAAGCACATTCTTAATCTTAAAATTTAAGGGAATTCTGGGATTTTGGGGTCTGATCCAGAGTCCATGGATTTCAGTAAAAATCCTTCCTCACGAATACCAACTAGACTCATAGAAGCAGTGGGTCCCTGAAACTCTTTCTTCTGTAACCCCCTGTATTTGTACCAGGTCTTGCCTGACACAAAAGGCATTGGATCATCCTTGATTAAAGTTGTCCAAGTAATTCCTAGAAAATTGGTGATGAGTTTCCACATCTGCCTGCAGCCTATTCTTATGTTTCATTACCTTTAAAGTATATATTCACCCTACACCTGATCTATGTTTTCACTGCAGCAAACCTGGCCATCAGGAGGTTCCTGGAGCACCTGGAAGGTGAGGAAGTCCTTCAAAACACCCCTGGGCAGCAGTGGCCTGAGCATTTTAGTTTCTCTTTCTGCCCTTGTTGCTCATAAATAAGTGACAGCTGTGGTTGTGTGATTAAGCATCTTTATCCCTCCTCGAATAATGGAAATCCTGAAACACAGAAACTCCACAAATACTGTTTTGCTCCACACATCATGTACAAGCAAAGTTCTATTCTCCTGTACTACAAACTGGCCTTTTCAACCTGCTGGAAGAGAACCCATGAAACCCACACATACTTTGTATGCTTCTCTGTATGGAAAGAAAGCTGATACCTGACAGAAGCCTCCACCTCAGGAAGCACCACTCAAGACAATTTGACTAGGAATAGCTTTGTCATCGGCTTCTCCACAAATACATACTTGCTGCTTCCTAGAAACCTTGATTAAAATTAGTATTGGAACTCAATTACACTTTTCAAGATGAACCTGCCAAAAAAAAGTTCTTTCAAGGCTTCTACAGCATCACAAATACAAATAATCCATCTCTGTGGTTTACATACATGTACAGCAACCACAATCCCAAATGTTAATCTCCATTACCAGCCTTCTCCACATTATGACTTGGCTGCTTAATTTTAAATTATTTACTTTGAATTGTTCTAATCCCAAACATTGGCTGTGTGAATCATGAAGGGAGAGGCCAGAGCATGGAGAAAGAGACAGATAGAAAGCACACAGTAGTTTCTCTCTAGCAAGCTTTGTCTCTTAGAAAAAGCATACCTGCCACTTGCTAACCTCTCCTTCTTCCTACTACCAGCTGACTGGGACAATTGTGGCAGATTGACCTCTCAGAGCCTTTAATCCCATATCTGTGTCAATTCTCCAGGCAGAGAGGGCAGATTCTGCCTTTAGACCACATCAGGTTAAAGGCACATTGCCAGTGCCACAGGAGGGAAAGTGTTCTGTTTGCATGCTACTTTTTCTGCAATAAAGTTCTTCCCCCACAAGGGCTCTTGTTCTGGCTTGTTACATGCAGACCAATCTCAAGCACTCATATTTTTAATTATACCATCTATACTATTTAGTTTTGTTTTTAACCCAAAGATTTTGGCAGCTTGTTAAATCCTAACAGGTGAGGAAGGCCTGTAGCCCTTTGGCCACACAATCTTACACTGAGAACACCTCATCCAAGTGCCCATAGTGTGAGTGGGAAAGAGAAGGATCCATCACAGGTCCTCTTGTGGAAGAGACTAATAAAGAGGTAGAAGTCTTTCAGCTGTCCCTTCTGCCACCCAGGGGCTATAGGCAGTGATGGTGAGAGGTAGATGGGCATTTCCTCATACAGTGCCTGAAATCTGGCTTGGAAGCAGGAGAACCACCTCTTAGGTGAGTGGAGTGTGTTTTGCAAGAGGCTCATTTAATACTGCTGAGAAATTTTTGCCTCAGGAGTGCTCTGACTGCAGTCCTTGAGGTTCATTTCCCTACTCCACCAGCATAAAACTAGAGAACACTTTTATCAGGATCCCATGTTCCAGTGTAACCACAAGTGGTGGCGACCAGTTCCAGTGCTGCAATCATGCTTTAGATACTGGATTTCAAAGTTAATCTTTTTAGTTTGTATAAACTATCACAAGTTTTTCCCTCCCTCACATGCACTGTTTCCAAAAGATGGACAGCAGATGCAAAGGCCCAACTTGTCCTGATTTGGGACCAGCTCTAACAAGAAACTTAAAAGGCTACCCAGTCTGAACCTGCTACTGCTCTGAGTGCTGAGCTCAGGGATGTGTTTTCCTTATGGCTCACAACAGCACCAAAAGAAAAGCAACAAAACGTCTTGAGTGAGCAATGCCAACAGCTAATTGACCTGTTTTCTGCCTAACCTAGGGTGAAAAAAATCCTGCTCCTTCCCAGATTCCTATCCATACACCAGCACTGCCAGTATTAACTTCATTGGCACACCTGGAACCTTTGGCCTTGCTCTAGAAGGACCTAAAAGTCAGTCTAACAATAAAGATTTTTTAGAAAATGGATGTTTCCCCTGCATTTTGGAAATTAAATACTCCAAACCTAATCACCTCCTTGCTGAGAAAGGATTTCCCCTGTAGCCTAATCTGGTTTTAAATGGGCTACTGCAAAACAGGAAAATCAGGAATGATTACTTCAGGAGCTGCATCCTGTATAATTACAGGAAAGCCTACACACTTGGGAAGTACCAACTTGAAGTTTCTTTCGAAACACTGTTCCCTGGATCCTTGACATATCCACTTTAAAAAAAAAAAAAAGTCTTGTATTTTTAATGCTGTTAAGCAAAAAAGGGGCAAACTTTGGCTCAACAAAAGTAGATGGTTACATTTTGAAAACCAAATTATTTGCTTTGAAGTGGAATTTTCTGGGCAGGCAGTCTGGGAATAAATAAAGAGAACCAAAGCTTTGATTGTGTTCTTCATGCAAAAGCTCTTGCTTGCAAAAACTGCATTTCCAAAGCCAAAACAAAGGTGATATCCAGGTTTGAAGGATGTGTTGTGAGGATTTCCTATCTTTATTAACTGGATAATTTAGAAAACCAAATGGCTCATTAACACAAACATGCAAGTGAAAGAAGCCTTAATTTACTTCTTGTGACTCTCGAAGTGTGACAGGGAAAGAAGGAAATGAGCAAAAAGCAAGAAAAACATAATTCACCTATTCCTCTCATCATGAGTTCAAACTGGTACAGCTGGTGCTGTGACTGTTGGGAAAAATCAAGTCTTCCAGATATCAAAAGAGACTACAAAGCTGTTGCAGGCTGTTAATCATCAAGATTAAAACAAAGTGGTTTAAAAGAGTAAATAAAGATCAGATCTATAGCATATCACAGGTTTTGGTTTTGCTTAAGTCTAAACAATACATGCAACAGTTAAGACATAAGCTTCAGCAGCAGATTAGTGTTCTGCTAAAAATAGATATCGCACTGTTTAGACTCCCAGCTGTGATCATCACCATGAAACAGGTGAAAAAATAGGGGACCTGCACTTTGTTGGTAACAGTTGTGCAACCTTTTCCTACCAAGGACAGCAGAAGCTCTGCCTAAGAGATAACCTTAAGAAATCCCAAAAGCGCAGAAAAGTGAGCTTTCATAAAATAAAATCCATGTGTATGAACTCTAACTTGTGAATGGTTTCAGATTGGTGGAAGTGTTGACAGTTGATATTGTGCCACAGCCCTTCAAACGCACAACAGCTGCTTTGTACATCTTCTGGACATACTTGCAACTTGCAAGTTTGAGAAATCTGAGGACGTGATGCCAGATTAGCTTATCCACTGGTAATTTTTTATGTTAAAAAAATTATTAGACAGTAAAAGCAACACTGACCCTCCACCATTTTCTTCCACACAAAACAACTGGTCATTGATTGCTAGTTGTAGGCATCTGCCAGCTGGGGACACTGCTTATTCTTGCTTCTTGAGACTGTCTTTTATATTTGAGCAACCTGATTGGCACAAAAGATTTGAACTATGGTTTGTGGAGGGAAGAAATGAATTCAGGATAATGGTTTGGTGTTACAATCTCTTTGCATCTTGTCTTTTCTCATCTTGTTGGTCCAAATGTGAACACACTATTCCAGTTAAATTCCACACAACCTGAGCTCCAGCATGAATGACATCCCACCAAGCCCACATGCACAACCAGTGGCAGCACAGAATGAAAGGGCTGTTGGACTTAGAGGTTCTTACGACGAAACACTGAAATACTCCATACACATAAAACAGCTGAATTAAGATTGCTGTGAGACCCTTAACTTCAAATTTATTCCCTAGCTTGTACAAATCTCAACTGTAAACAGTTTAAGTGCCTAGTTATAGGGCAATTAGAGGATTTTACTTCTTTTACTAGTCTATCACATTACCTTGTAGCTTGGTTACTATATTGTAGCAGGCTAAAATAGGACTTTGAATAAATCTCAATTAAGGTGGCAATTAAGTTTTATATTTTTCCCTGTTCTCTGGGGTAAAAAGAACCAGATCTGTTTGAAATAATTCATTTTCTGGATGAAAGTTACCTCTCTACGTAAAGGTAAAACACTGTTGAGGAACTAAAATGGTTTTAGACAATCACAGGCAGCTGAGGAAAGTAAAATACAGCTCTCTCACTGTCCAGTTACAGTGCAAACTATGTCTGCTTTTAAGCTTTAAAAACCCATAACATTGATACAGTCAGATAAAGAGCTATGAAGTAACTCAAATGCCTGCAATAATTCTGAGGTTAAAAAAAAGTCCTTTAGGAAAAAAAAGAAGAGCCCTATTCTAACTACAGATTCTTAATAGATGCTTAGTTCATACAAAGTTTGAAGAGATCTAGAGGGACAACACCAGCTGCTTAAATAACTTGTTAGTGACAATTGTCTAAACGAAAGGAAAATCTTTTAAACTTTTTTCTTCAAATTATTACTACCAGGGAAAGATGCAAAAACAATTATCTTTTGTGGTTTGCCAAAATTTTATTTGAAATAAAAACCTGAAGTCTAACTTAATATTTTAAGTCACATAATGATGATTTTCCCAGAAGTGTGAGCCTTTTTCATCACTTTAAGATAAAAGTTAAGGGCAGAGAAGAACAGAGCAGAGTCTGGGGACACAGTGGGGCCAGGACCCATTATTAGAAGTACAACAGTACCACAAAACATGTGAAGAGAGCAGAAGAAGGTAAAGAACAGGAGAGAGGACCTGAGGTCGCAAAGGCAAAGGTTGTTGCTTCTTCACCTGCATAGGGGATGATTCAGGGTTTTAAATTACCCCTTGTGAGGGAGGGAAAGGGACAGGGCTGAAGCATTTACACTCTAGAAAACTGTCCTGTTTGCAGCTTCTTGAAACAGGGTCTGCAGCTATGATATACGTGTAGTGGCTCAAGCTTGTACTCTGACGACTTCTACACCACTTTGTAATTCAACCAAGTCTGTGGTGCTCCACTCTTCTCAGTTCTGCTGCTGGTTATCCCCTCCTTTGCAGTTCAACCTGCCCAGACACTCTCCACCCACAAAACCAACCAGGGGAGGAGCCGGAAAGTAACTGGTATTTCATTATTTCAGCCACTGTTTGACATCCTTGTCATGTCCTAACAAATGCAGGAGATCTTCATCTAAATGTGTTCCAGCCTAGCCTCTTCATCAACAGTGGCAGCCCAGCTGAAGTTTTGATCTAAGCTAGGAAGCTAGCTAAAAACAGGTGTACAGTACAAAAAGGAAAAAACAAATCAGGTTCCTCCCTCTGAATGTCACAGTGTTACTAGGAAAGAGCCTTTCTGGCAGCTTTTTTAAAAGCAGTATTTGTAGCACTAGCTTCTTCAGATCTTCAACAGGTAAGTCTTACAAAAAAAACCTCTTTAAAACAAATTTCTTACAAAAAAATATTTTTAGCATTTTACAGAACAAAATTAGAGCTGGCTTTTAAAGAAACTTCAATTCAAGAGTTTTTTTATCTAATCACATTTACATCACTAACTCACACTATTTTTCCTGTTAATAAATTTTCCTCCCTTCCAGTTCAGAAAGAAGTACTCTCACAAGCACTGAGTAATGATACAAGAAGTAGAAAAGCAAAACTACTACTGCAACCTGTATTACTTTTCTCTGAAATGCAAAGCAGTTCTCATAGGCTGGAATACTTAGTGGCAACATATAAAATCTCATTAACACCTCTAACCCTCTACATCCAAAGACCATCATAGGAGTCACTAACATTTTTCCCCTCCTTATAAAACAGATCCCATGCTCACCATTCAGACCACCACCTGATGTAGGGAGGAGGGGGAAATAAAAAAGCACCACCAGAATAGAAAAAAAGGGAAAGAAAAAGAGTTTCCTACCTTGATGATGTTGCACTCAAGGAGAACATGAGCACATTAACAGGGAAGAGGCATTGCACTCACTACTCTGACAAAGGTAAACACGCCCTATCTACAAAACACTTTCAAATTCTTCAGAGACCCACCCAGCAAAGCTGCACTTCAAGATTTCTGACTGAAGGCAATCCTGATGTCATATGGATGGATGTACCTGCTGAAACTCCGGAGCAGTAATGCCAAGTGCCTTCCCTCATGCTCATTTCAACACCCTGGTTCAAGAAACATCTGCAGTCACATGGGGCTTTGCGGCTTGATGAGAATTCCTCTCATCTTGCGCCGCTCCACGCACACACGGGAGGATGTTGCACCTGCTGCTGGGGCAGAAAAGGAAACCCCAGACACATCACTTCACACTGACATATTCAGATGCATTATTAGATGAAACACGGGTTTTCAAATCAAGTCCAAGAAAGGTTTCTGCTCCTATTGACCAGCCCTGGGAACACTCCCAGCCTCAATCAACTAAATGTTTTACAGATAATATTTTAGTTCCTCCAGGGACATGAAGTAGAATACCTAAAGCAGGGGTTAGACACACCACACAAACATGCACATTTTACTTAATCCAATGTGACTTTAACTTTTTATTTTTTAAATGCCATGACTAAGGAGTAAGGCTGGAGGTCACTCCTTATTAGCCCTTCCCAGTTCCAAATAATAAGTAGCAGCCTTCAGAAATGTTGGCATTACTTAGCGTTCTGGTGGGTAGGACACCTTAACGTAGCTTGAAAAGGAGAGAACCTCCCTAACAAGCCAGGAGCAGAGAACCTCCTATTAGCCCTTTTTTTCTGCTTGCAGTCAGCAAACAGCAACCCATGAGTAGGAACAGACGTGTCAAAGTTGAAGCAAAGCCTCACCTCTCCCAGCATACTGTCTCTGAAGGAAGCTAAGAGCAGATGACTACAGAAGAGCACAAGAACAGAATAAACACAAAACAAGAACTGATGATACCCCCCAGCCTTCAGTAGTTTGCAGCTCACAGACTTGCTAAACCACAGATGGCATCTACATAAATAACACTGGAGGGGTTTCCCACCACCAGCAGCTTTAATTTTCACTTCTTTTGAGTATATTGCAACTTTCATCATAATTCATAAGAAGACGTGACCCAGGCGGTATTTGGACCATTGTTCATTTGTTTCCCTCCAGAGAAAAGTTTGGTTTTGTTCATATAGCTGCTTTTTTTCTTTCTTTTTGAGGTATAATGTTTGCAGCTACAGAAAGTCCTAAAACCTTCCATAAATCTGGGGGTGGCATTCAATAAACTGATGCACCAGAGAAATATGAAACATGGATTATTTCAGAAAGGTAGTATTATGGCTTTGCTGTTGCATTAAATTATCCCCACATACTTTCCCACATCTAAACCACTAGTGTGAACCAAGCATGATACTTAGGAACACTTTGCCAATTAGGAGAGCCTAAAGCAAGCTGATTCATATATCACTGAGCTAATACTGTGCCAGTATTGTAACAGCTAATTGGCAGAAACTCAAATTTACGCCCTAATCCACAATTTCTTCACTGTTCCAGGAAATTGCAAAAAAACCCACCTATGTTTGACTGGAGCAACTGTGGGGCTGCTAAAAATCATAAAATGGGAACAAATATTTTTACTGACTTTCTGAAAAGCATGTTAGGGTAGCACTCACCACATGTGTAGGGCTCTTATTATAGGATTAAAGATACTTCATGGTAAGTAAGAAGCTAACCATAGCCTCTTGATCAAAGCTACTAACTGACCTTTCAATTATTGCTGCACTTTCAAAGTACTTGTCCTTCAGGTATCTTAAATATGAATGCTGCAAAAAAGAAAACCAAGCCAACTTGGTCTATATGTCTTGCTGAGAAAAAAAAAAAACTAATAAAAATTCAAAGTGTTACTATTCCTTACTTGCAGCATCAGACCTACTCAATCATACAGTGATTAAGTGTAACTAGATAACAAAGGCTTGTATTTGACCCAAATAGTTCTTTCATATATCACTGGAAATTAGAGATGACTTTTCAGTGAAAAAAATAGATTAGAAAAAAATAAGAAAAAGTCCCAAAATTCACTTGTTTGCATTTTCCAGACAGTTAAATATATATATTAGGTTACAGGGAATCCACATCAGATGTGAGCTTTCACTTAGGCTGCTAAGCAGTTACATAAGAAAGATTATAGTATTAGTTAACTTTCTCAGTAGAGAAAACCCTCTCAGCACATCTTTGGGACTGTATTAAATCTTAAAACTTCTTGAATCAGAGCTGTTGTGTAAGACAGCCCCTGCAGACAAAAGAAAAAAAAAAAGAAAGACAACAAAAAAACCCATAAAAACTCTAAAACCAAGGGGTTTCTTTCATTTTCCTTATATAAAAAAAGTCACCTGGGGAACCCACATGTAAGTGTTCTAAATATCTTGCTTATTAGTACCTAGAGTCATTTTTGCTAACTGATTATCTCAGCAGTGGCAGACAGATAATCAAATCTCAGTCACACACATACACAGAGAAAAAGTAGGAATCAATTTGATTGAATAAGAATCATTTGGACTCTGAATTCTCTTTCCACCACCAGTAAAACCCATCTGCTTGCCATGTGCCATTCCTTCAAGATTAAGGTAAAAAAACCTTTATACACCTGTCCTTTCTGCTCTTCAAGAATCAAAAATTATCTGAAAATAAATCACTCCAAGTCACGTGTTCACAGACATCAATATCATAACTCATAATATTGCCATCTATAATTTAAAAGCTACGCTCTTTTTCTTCACATCAATTCATACTTTTTCCTAATATACCAACCTTCCCTTACATAAAAGGAATCAAGAAATCCATTTACAATCTTATGAAAAGCTTTCTCCTCAAGACTTTTCTTATTAGGAAGTATGACCTGATTCCTAATCCATACAGGGTGTTCAGTAAGGACAGGTTAATTTCTAAACTAATTAGTAATGCCATCTGGCATAACTGAAGACTAGATGCCCAGTTTTGAACAGAGCAAGCATAAAGGTAATAAACACTAATCATTAAGGCTACCATTGCAGGACTAAATCAGGAATACACTAAGGAACACTAACTCTACTGCTGACCCAAGCCACCATCACTTCACTAAAATGCAGAGAAAAAGATTATTAATAGGCTTCAAATATGCCTGAGGGAAAAGGCTCCAGGAAAAGACACTGACATTACCTGGGGACTGCTTTCTAACCAATTTCTCTCACACACTTAGCAGCTGATGAATACAAATCCCACAATTATGCTATCTCTTTCAAGTTGTTACAAACTCTTGGTTGTGTTTCATTTAAATACTGAACATACAATGTATCAATAAGCCTCCAGGACAGCAATTAAGAATGCTCACAGACCCAGAGGCACAAAAGTGTGTGATCTAGTGAAGAGTTCATCTGGTTACAGTTTTATCAGCATTCTTCATGCAAAATCCTAGTCTCTTTGGTCTTTAAATTATCCTTGGCAAGAAAATTTTTTTCTTTCCCACTTGATTTAGCATCACCTTGTGAATCACCAAGTGCATATTTGTCAAATTCACCCTTCTAATAACCAGAGACACCAGAGAAATTAAAATATAACTGCATATCTATAGCAAATACTTTTTCAAATATATAAGAACATATTTAGTAAAGGTAAATTTAGTAAGAATAACTACATGTTACTTTTAAGTTGCTTACATTTATTAGTCCATATTTTCCCCACCTTTAGAGGTACCAATATTCTGTTGAAGATGATGAAATACTAGATTCTCCCTAGAGAGATAAATAATTAAAAACAAAAAAAGGTTGAGTTTTGCTGCATAATGGATCTTTGCCTAATTCCCACAGCAGCTGTAGTGGTGTCAGCAGAAGGAGAGCACCATTTCACACTTGATTTTCTTGAAGAATGTAAATCCTATCAAGGAAGTCAAGCACTGAAGGTAAGTTTCCAGAAAGCATTATTTGTTTCAGTTAAATCCTGCATGAAATAGATATTTAAAGGCATGTAGAAACAAAGTTACTCTAAGAGCTGACAAATGCCTGAATTTTATATTTGAAGATAAAGTTATTAAGCAAAGAAACACTGTGAATGTTGAAACACACAAGCAGGATTTTGTCATTTGACAACTAATCTTTTTTTACTTAGTCAGTACATGCTGTTTTGCACAACAGGTTTCAAAATCTTGTTTTCTATGTAGCTATTAGTTCCTTCAAAGTAGCCATGAACATTTGGAAGCCCTTTGAAGCTCCACAGAAAATCTTCCAGGTTTGAACTCCCTAGTACCAGGATGAGATGGGGCAGATTCCTGGACAACTACAATTAGCAGGTAGAACTCCTGATGCAGTTCCAGGATATGTGCATACAAACCTTCCCTAAAATCTTTTAAGAAAGCCAACATTCAGAAGTGCAATTACTTTTGGGGTTTTATGTGCTACTTTTCTTAACATTTCACTGTGTTGTTTTTTTTTTCAAATCTTCCCCCTGAAAGGACACAGCTGACTGACAAAGCTCATGTTTTCCAGCACAGATAAGAAGAAGAGGAAACAGAAATAATTGATATAACTAAGGACACTGTAATTCTCCATGCAAGGTTTTTGCCACAAAATATATTGTTGTATTTCTTCCTTCCTTGCTGTATGTGAACAGCAGCAAGCCAGCTTGTCTATTAAAGAGCATCTCTGACAGTTACCAGCAATAAACTCATTTGCACAACATTTTGAAAGACAATGACTTGGAAAAGCTTGAATCCCTGAGATGTTTCTCAACCAAGTCCAGGTCCTGCCTGCTGCTGAGCTAGTGACAGCTGAAGACAGCCCATCATCCACTCTGACACATAAAATTGGCTTCTAACAAGACTTCAGAGTGAAGCAGGTAGATGAGAAGAGTTGTACAAAATACAAGAACTTGCAAATTCATTTGGATAATTCTTTGATGGAAAATACACAGATGTAAATTTGTAGTGACCACAGTATTTTCACTTCTACTGACACAGAAAGGCTGTGCTAAATACTTGATACTGACTTCAGACACCATCCCAGATTGAATTTTCAAGAAATACAAATAATGCTTAACCTGCAGTCATAAACCAAGGCACAGGCAGCTTTACAAGAGTATAGAAATTCACAAAGTTGGTTTTTATTCTTGTATTACAGGATTAAAACTTGTATTTCAAGTCTTAAAACAAGAATGGAAAGCAGTCAAAAATATTGGAGGATATCCAGTTTGCAGAACCACAAGCATGGAACCACCTGGATTCAGCTGTAATCCCAACCAAGCTCTACAAATATTCAAGTTAAAAAATACTTTATAAAAAAGAGCACATCCTGTAGGTAACTGCTAGTGCTAACTGCTTACCTCATTAAAGCATAATTTACTCTATTGTTGTTGAAGGTAAACTCCTCAAAACTGTGCAGATATAAAAAGAGACTGTGGACACTTCGGGATCAGTCCTCAGATAGAAACCTGTCTCCAGACAGCTCACCTGGGCTGTTCTGTATCTTGCTTTGAAATAATACAAGAAAAGTTGTTAGATATCAATACCCAAAGGTAAAGCACACCAACCCTCCTAGTAACAACTGACCTACTTTCTAAGTTCTAATTTAATATTGGTAATAGGTCCAGTACCAGAGTTCATTTGCTCTAGCAAATGAAATATCTCTGCCTGAAGATTTTATATAGGAAAAATTCAAGCCACAAAAAAAATGCAAACAGACCCAAACCACACCACCTTATATACTCAGGAATAGATTAAAATACAAATTCTTCTGTTAGTTTTCTTGGTGCTAGACTTTTTGAGCAGAGCCATGGTTTTACCCCACCTCACGTCCTACAGTTCATAAATGGTGAAATATCAACACATTAAGGTATCTAGTTGCCAGATACAAATCACATTTACTCATTCTTACCACTATAACATGCTGAGTATTAGAACAATGGCTTTCTAGGAAGCAAAACATGTGGGAATGATCACTACTAATAACCAGCTGGGAACACAATCAATTTTATGCCTGTAAGAATTAAATACTGTTGGATTGAAATTGGATTTGCTGTATTCAAAAATAAAAAATTAAGGCTCCTGCACTTCTTGCTAAATTCTACACATTGTTCTGAGATATCTAAACATTTGGTTCAAGAAAGATTATAGTTGCAGCAATCACTGAAAAAACAAGATGACTAACACTTAACAAAACCAAAATTTTGTCCCCATTCTACCTTTCCCACCTCGCTTATCTTATCAGAGTCTGAAAAATAGTACTCTAATTTAGACACTTCCAGCTTGCAAAATATAGACCAAGAAATGCTGAGCAATAACATTTTCAGTGACAACAATCCTGTTACTCAATTAATATAAACTAGTCAGCAAAGGTTAGATCAGAAGTGACTAGTGGAAAGGATTTCACAGGAATACAAGTACCTACCCATGTTTAAAATCGTGATCTTGAGAAACTTTTGCTCAACTGCCTCACCAAAGGCACTTCCCTGGTTTGAACTGAAAAGTTCTCAACTTGTCTCCAGTTGCATCTTTGAATGTGTCCAGGGGCATTTTAGTCCTAACAAAAATTAGCTGCTGAGCATCTAGAGCTTAACCAAGTTCACACCATAAAGAGAGACCAAGCATTCTTCTGCCCAGCATAGCTCAGAAGTTTTTAACTAAAGTAACTATAAGCATGAACCGGCAAGTTTTGATTTGTCGATATTCTCACCCACTCTTATGCACAGAAGTTCTCAGGAAGCAACCAAAGCACAACAAATGCACAGGACACCACTGAAGGGGATCACTCCTTCCTATATCACTGCCAAGTGATTACAACTGTCACCCTGCAAGTGCAAGACTGAGGTTCAAACCTTCCTGTCTGAGAGTTCATACCACTTAGTGTTGCTGAAGAGCACTGTCATTTCCAGATCAATTATCCCATAAACTTGACTTCATTGTATTCCCCTCCCAATAGTGTTGATCTACCTCTTCAGAGCTCAAGACTAATCTAGAAGATGGTCACAGAGATCTGAGGGTCAGAGTCTAGAGACTGTCTTAACTCAGTGCCTATTTTAACATAAAACTAAATAGCCGTTTAAAACAAAGGCAGCTCTTACTTGGTTCTCAATCAGTATTGAGCACATACATTCCAGAGATGATTTAAAAGGAAAGCTGCTTCTTAACAGGCCTGATGAGGTCTGAGATGTTTACAGCAGTCCCTCTCATCAGTACTTTCCCACTGCCTAACCCCTGTAAGGCCATTACAAGCTGCACATTAAATGCACCAACACTGGGCTTCCGAAGTGCACACCTTGGTTTGGATCGTCTTCCTGAAGTAACTCTCCCCAGGAAAAGTCTTAGACACTCTTCAGGTTATTCAAATTAGATCTAATAGAAGATCTAAGTATAAGACTTTAAACTCAGTATCCAACTTATTGCACTGCAGGCAATTTCTAGTTATCTTGTTTCTGACTTAGCATATTGATTAAGTACATATTCTATACTGTCCTGGTTTGAGCCAGGATAAAGCCAATTTTTCTTTTTACTGATTTTTTTTTCCTTCAATAAGCTTTCTTTTAACTAGCAACAGTGTGTTCTGCTAGGCTGATAAGACAGTGGAATGTTTTTCTAACTACTGAGGCTTCAAGGTCGCACCTTCACTCTGCCAGATCAGACACTATGGGGAGATCTGTGACCCCCCCGTAGGAGGCTGAGTTAGACAGACAGCAAAATTGGCCAAAGATATTCCATTCCATATATCTACGTAAGCTCAAAGGAAGGTCAGAGAACACAGAAGACAACTTCCTTCCTTCTTTCTTCTTCTCCCTCTCTCTTCCGTCCATGGCCGGTGTCCAGGGAGGACTCTGTTCATCCATCACCGTCGATCCTCAGGCTTGATCTCTCCTGACCCCCATAACTCTCTGCTCTTTTCCAGCAGCAGCTCCAGGATTCCTCGGGACTCTTCCCAGTTCAGGGAAGTGCTGTGGGAGTTGCTGGGGTGGGGGGAGGCGAGAGGCTTTTGCCCATTCCTGAATATATTTGTACATAATTGTATATATTTTCTTGTATCATTCATTAGTGTTTTAATTAAAGCTGTGTAGTTTAGTTTTCAATCCAGCCAAGTCTCTCTCTTTTTCTCTCTCTCGTTCCCTACCTGGGTTGGGGGGAGGGGGGATCGAGAGCATTGTTGTCGGACCTGAGTCAAACTGTGACATATACTTACATAAAATATGTATGGGATGCAAGGAATTCCTTTGGAATTCCACTTTTCCATTACATAAGCCTGGTTTTAGATATAATGCTCTACTAAAATATTCTATAGTTAGGCAATAGATGCATTAGTCCCACATCTACCTTTCCTTTTAATTAAAGGAATAAACCCTAAAATATTAAGAAAAACTAAGCTCAATTTCTAATGAAATTGTAACACTGCTGATTAAATGAGGTAAACAGTAAAAGCTAAAAAAAGCACAGCCTAGACATCAGTGAAGCACTTCAGCCAAGAAAAGCAGAGCCTGGATTATTGTGACTGTGGTAGAGCACATCTGAATGTCCACTTAGAGCATCACCGAAACTGTCCCAAACTAAAATACTTTCTTTAGCTCAATCTCTAAGCAAACAAGTGTTGCATTAACTGCATTGTAGTCCATAAATCTCTGCCGATCTGGTAATTACATTAAGTATAACTGACAATACTTTAAGTATCACAGATTGTTCATAAGCTTTCACATTAGTCATTTATTATCAAATTTTGATTACCTAACAATTAATCCTTAGATAAATGCAATGACATACATACCATGAGTAAACCCAGGACCCTAAGGTCGTACAATGAATACAACTGCAGATTTTTAAGGTGTCAACCAAAAACATATTCATCCTGTTTCAGCTTAAATACACTGACAGATGCAAGAGGCACAAGCTTTGGAAGTCATTAATCTCAGAGAAAAGTTCTCCAGGGTACTAGTTTAAAAAAAAAAATAAAAATCACTAGAACACTTCTTTGCATCATTGGGGATTCAGGTTCTTACTGATCTTCTCAATATGGTTCAGTAGTTTCAACAATGCAGATGGATTATATGGGAAAAGATTTCTTCTCTGCAATCTAGAAATAGCTTCTTGCAGTTCTTCCAAACATTTTGTTGATTTGTAAAGCATTATTCTTAGGGGAGTCATGTTATCTGAAGACACCACACAAGTCAAACAGGATGAAGTATGAGATGTCTTTTGCTTCAGAGGCAACAGCTCAGACTTGATTGTATTCCTTTTATTGTCTGTGTAGCTGCAACCAGCTTCCCTCCTCCTTGCTTCACCCTGATTATTTAAAGGCACCTGTTTTGTGTTTACCAAGCACTTCTCTCCATCTGATTCGAATTCAGAGTCTTCTGAGCAGTCATAATTAACAAGGCTTTGAAGAGATCCCGGCAGAGAAGTATTATCAGTGCATATCAATGAGTTAGACTGGTTAGACTCTGCAACTTCATTATCACCTTGTTCTATTCTAAACACTAAGCAATTCTGAGAAGGAGCCAAAGATTCCAGAGTCTGTGGTTCTTGTTCACATGCATTCTGCAAACTCTCACCAGTCACACAGCTTTGTTTTTCTTGATATCTTGGCTTGACAGAAAGAATTGATTGAGATGTGCCATGCTTGGTATCAAAACGGTCACAGACATTTACAAACTGCTGCCAGTCTTTTCTAAGAAGCTTTAAGTACCTCACCAAGTACTCCAGAAAGCAAGTTTCTGAGGAAATTAAAAAATCTAGAAGTACTGTGGAATCAAATGCAATTTTTTCTAGAAAAAACAAAAAGATACAGTGAGGATTATATCCACCTTCATGTGTAAGGAAGCTCCAGGTTTCTTCTGTTTGTCTTAAGTTACCAGCAACATCGTGCTGTAACCTGAAAAATAAGTCATGAAATGGATTAAGTTCAGTGGAAGTTTAAAGGGTTTTTAAAAACCAGTCCAGAAAATTGTATTCTTGCTCTTACTTTAAAAAGTAAAAACTAAAAGTTTTTATATTAGAATGAGAAAGAATAAAGGGATGTGGGGCCAGGAGATCAGTTAGTTTCAGAAGCCAAAGCACTTAAACCAGGCCTCCTTGAACAGAACTCCTCCTCAGAAAACATTCTGGAACAAACAAAATTGCTGACAATACATGAACTGGTTTTTAATATTTTTGCAAACCTGAACACAGATGAACTTCCAGAATGCTAAGCACATTGGAAAAGAGCAGCCAACTTTTATTTCGGTGTCCAAGAAGAATTGTGTGTATCTAAGGAACTACTTGTGATGCCTTCACATTGGAAGCTTGTGAGACTTTTTATAACTTAGGAATCTTGTATTCACAATGAAGCACTGAATGTCCAGGACAGGTTATTAAAGAACACACTTCAGCAACGACAGGTTTTACCACCTAGCTCACATTAACATGGATCCAATCCTTATGGGGCTATTTTGTCAGAAGTCTCTGAATTCTTGAAACTTAATTATAATATCCCATTCTTGTCAAACTCTCAGTGATGAAAGAAAACAGTTTTGCCTTTTATCTGTGTCTAACCACTATTTTAGACTGTGAAGTCTATTCTTCTGAATCACAGGATAAAGTATTCAATATGAAACTGTTGCACAACTCCCTCATTTCAATCCACAAAACACTTGATCAAATTATTAGCAAAGTTAACTGCTCTTAAATCACACATTATTACAATGTCCTGAGGTTTTGGTTTTTTTTAATTATTAAATATATTTTTTCTTTATACCAAACTCAGCAATAGAAATTTTATGTAAATCACAATAACCTCATTAAATTACATTTCTTCATTGTTCTGTCAAATGAAATGCACACTAACCTGTTAATATTTAAATAAATGAGTAGCAAAGCTTTAGCTGCTTCCCACATATCATCATCTTGCTCTATGAAAACCAAGGAGAGCCATTCACAGTGATGTACAACAGGGTGAGACTGTGGGAAAGACTTCAGATGACTTCTCCAGAACACCAACAGATGGGACATGGAACTCTGAAAGTCTCCTGAAAATAAAAACAAACACAGGTGACCATGAACTTTGTTATACATTTTTTTGTAATTGTTTTTTAAATTAACAGTGCATAGCAGTTTACGAATGGAGGTATAATTACTTTTCTCCACTGATTTTTGGTACCAAAGAAATCAAGAAATATTTTGCAGAAACCCATAAGCACTTACCTAACCTTAAATTCAATGTCAATGCCTATAATATTGAACTCTAAACATGTCAATGTTAAGTAACCTGCAGAAAACTAATTTCCTCATTAGACAGAGGACTTCCCCTGCCAGACAGGTAAAATCTAAGGATAATCCAGTCACCTAACAGCATTCTTTATTTTCTTGGAGCTCAAGGAAGAATAATCACAAGCGACCTAGAAATTTTGGGTACACCAAGACAAATGCCCTCACACCTCAATTTGCAGACTAATGAACCATATTACACCACCAAAATTTGCATGTATCAGGAACCTTACAAAAATGTGCCTATACCTACACAGCACGGATTTATACTTCCCTTTTGCTCCCCAATTAAGTAGCTTCATTGGTACAACAAAAACCAAAGAAAGGTGAATTGTCGTCAAGCCAATGGCATCAAATCAAGGTCTTCCCATATGAAATAATAATGGAATTGCAATGTTTTGATGGGATAGAAGCTAAACACCCCACCAGTGTGATTCACTGTAGAAATTAACTGCAGTGATCTCAAGTTGACTGAAATAATTTGTCATTTCTACAATAACACAAAGTAAGAAGCTTCCAGTATACCTATTTTCTTTATTAAATAAATTCTTCGTGGATGATGTTTTCAAGTACACAGAGACTTGGAATAAAGGTACCTTCATGAGCTGGCCTCAAAACCTTGCTGAAAGGATTAACATAAGCAGTGTTTTTCCTGCAAATATTACAAACACTGCATGGGATCCATTTTCCTGGATGGGAAAAACACCTCCAAAATAATGCCATTTTTGTGCAGTAAAAAAAGAAAAAAAAAAGGTTCTTAAATACTAATGACATAATATACTACATGCTATGTGCAAGTAGTATATACTATGTAGTGTGGCATTGGTACCAGTTTTTCATGTAATGCTGCATACATCCCATGTTCAGGAAGCAAGAGAGATGTAGTGACATCTCTTTACCCCAGAGGTACTCCTTCAGTAAGAACTCTAATGCTCCTGGAAGTACACTATGACTTGAGAAGCACAGTTGAATCCTTTATATAAACAGTGATCATTGCTTTTGAAAAATTTCCTGCAACAGGGGGATCCATTTTACTTACTAAACCCTCTTTATGTGGTTTTCTTTAATATTTGACTATAAAATTGGCTTTTCCTCTTTGCAAATAAGAGGAACAGCGAATTGTCTTTGTTATTAATAGTTACTATTCAGACTGAAATTCCTTCCTAGAAATCAAAGCTATTTGGAAATGGCTCTCAAAAGTTAAATTAATTTAAGCCACTGTATTTCATGTTAATAAAAAAATATAAGATCAAATAGTTTCCTGGAAGGGAAGTTAGCATATTAAAGCACTTTGGTGCTTGTTTTAACCACTTAATGTCACTAAAATAAAAGCATAATTGCTTTCAACTTAAACTTCCTCTTGACAGTTGGGGTAGTTGAATCTCATTAAAGAAGTCATTTTTGTCATGATTCTAGAAAAGAAAGGGGATTGTTTTTCTTCAAGAAAGCATTTTCATAGTAACTTCTAAAATAGATTTAACCTGCATGTTTTCTGTTCACTTGTTCTTAGACAATCCCAGTCTCTATACATTTTTCAGAAGGTTCATCAGAAGAAAACTATTCTCTACAATACTTAAAAAACTCTAATGCAACTGGCATCACAAAGTGTCAGATTCTGTCTTAAAGACTGGTTTGGGTTGGAAGGTACTTTAAAGATCACATACCCCACACTGAATGGACAGTGACAACTCCCACTAGATCAAGTTGCTCCGAGCCCCATCCAACCTGGCCTTGAACACTTCCAGGGATGGGGCAGCCACAGCTTCTCTGGGCAACCTGGGCCAGTGTCCCACCACCCTCATAATGAATAATTTCTTCCTAATATCCAATCTAAATCTCCCCTCTTTCAGTTTGAAACCATTACCCCTCATCCTATCACTACACACTCTGGTAGAAAGTCCCTCTCCAGTTTTCCTGCAGGCCACCTTCAGGTACTCTCAGGTCTCTCCAGAGCCTTCTCCCTTACAGGCTGAACAGCCCCAACTCTCTCAGCCCATCTTCATAGGAGAGCTGCTCCAGCCCTCTCATTATCTTTGTGGTGTCCTCTGGACTTGCTTCAAGAGCAAGTGTCCTTGTGCTGGGGACTCCAGACCTAGACACAGCACTGCAGGGGGACCTCACAAGAGCAGAGCAGAGGGGGAAGAGACTGCTCCCTTGACCTGCTGGTAATGCTGCTTTTGATGCAGCCCAGGACATCCTTGGCTTTCTGAATTGCAAGGACACATTGTCAGGTCATGGTGAGCTTCTCATCAACCAACACCCCTAAGTCCTTCTCCTCAAGGCTGTTCTCAAGCTATTTGCTGCCCAGCTTCTCTTTGTGCTTGGGATTGTCCCACTTGGGGCCTTACTGAACTTCAAGAACCACAGAATCACAGATGATGTGCATCATGTGGCTCTCAGAAGTTAAAAAGTGGGAAGATGGCATTCCAGGAACAGCTCTCAGGCAAAATGCCTCATGCCACCTCCTCACTATAGTATAGGAGAAACTACTAACTGGCTACCAGCATGATATGGCAATGCATCCTCCCCCATCAGGCATGCAAGTTCCACAGCATTCCCTTGTCATCCCACTGCCTGCCCTGTGGCACTGCCCTAGCGCAAGAGCCGGGTCTGCTCTTTTACTTGTATGATTCATCTGTTCAACAGAGCAAACACATTCAAGTGAGCAGGAGTGAGAAGTATGCCCAACACCTCCTAATTCAAAGGACTAGACTTGTTAAGCTAAGATGAAGAATACAACAACTATACTCTGCAAACTCCCACAATTTTCCTGTCTCTAACTTTACAATTTCATTATTTTTGCCATTTCTTCTACTGCTGGTTTTGCCCTATGACATTATTTATCTGACAATAATGTCTATGTACTTACCTTGTTTGAAGGCACTAAAGGTCTACCTCCACATCAGAAAACAGAAGTGCTACCTGCAGCTCCTTTTAGTTACACACCCTGAACAGAGTGGATGCTTGTGCTATGGGCTTGCTTTTCCAACTGGAGAAAACCCAAGTAGGCTCAACTATTTCTACTATTAACACATGCTCTTCATAGGAAAAGTTTTCAATACCAAATGCAGCTGTTTCAAGCCCCCTACATTGCTGGGCTAAGGAGAGGATAAAATTCAAGCAGATAGCTAATTAGATAGGACACAGTGATAGCAGGTTTCTTGGGTGGGTCTTCTCTTTCCTCCCTCCTGCCACCACTGACTCAGCTGAATTCTATTTGCAAACTTAATGAGCTGTGACTACAAAATCAGAAAGATTTTAAACTCTCGCTGCTTAATGTATCCAGTCTTGCTGCTTTATTGTGTCCAGTTCTGGACTCCCCAGTTCAAGAGGGACAGGAACTTACTTGAGAAAGTCCAACAGAGGCTACTAGGATGATGAAGGGACTGGAACACCTCCTCCTCTGATGAGGAAAGGCTGAGAGACCTGGGGCTGTTTAATTTAGAGAAGACTGAGAGGGGATCTTATTAATGTCCATAAACAGCTGAAGAGCATCAAGAAAGAGGGGCCAATCTCTTTTCAGTTGTGCCCTGTGACAGGACAAGGGGCAATGGATACAAACTAGAACACAGTAAGTTCTACATCAACATGAGGAAAAACTTCTTCACTGTGAGGGTGATGCAGCACTGGGACAGGCTGCCCAGAGAGGTTGTGGAGTCTCCTTCTCTGGAGACTTTCAAGACCCATCTGGATGCGTTTCTGTGTGACCTGCCCCAGGTGATCCTGCTCTGGCAGGGGGGTTGGACTCAATCTCCTGTGGTCCCTTCCAACCCTGACCATTCTGTGATCCTGCAATTCTCTAATGAACAAAAGAAAACAAAAACTATTACCTTTGATTTCAGCTTCTGCAGCAGAGTTCTGAAACTTGAATTCCAGTGCTTTAAGCACAACCAGACTTAAGGCTCTGAGAACAGTTTGGTCGGACCCACCCTGAGCATCACCTCCAGGAGAAGCATCCCCGCCCCCGAAGCAGCTGGTCCTTCCACCCAGTGGGATCTGATTGAGCCAAGTCAAATTCATCACTTCCAGAACAGCATTACTCAGCTCCAGCATATCTTCATGTAAAGGTGGGTTTTGCGAGAGCAGTGATCCACTTTTAGCATCTTCTCTAGACTTGTAAAGGACACATTTTTTAAGGAGCATAATGAACTTCTTCTTGATTAAATAGTGAACTGATGAGCTAATGAGGTTCAGAACATAAGAAATTTTCAAAAACAATACTCTCTGGCATCTAAGAGGTATTTCTAATTCAATTCTGGAAGCCAAAAGTTCTTCAAGCAGATCTACAAAACTGATCAAATTGTTTGCAGCTTCAGAATAAGGTGAAGTATAGTGGTGACTGTCAAAACGATGGAACAGAATGGAATTAAAAAATCCTTCAAGGACAGCATCAAGAGGAGCCAACAACTTCTGCAAAATACCTACAGCAACAAGAAAAGGTTACAGGGCTGATGTGTAACAGTCACCTAAATCATCAAAGAAGCAGAAAGCAGGTGATTGTGACTGTTCTCAGTTTTAAAGCACGTTTAAACCACAACATTTTTAACAGTACTTTGTCAACCTCGTTATAAGGAAAAAAAAAATAGGTGTTCCTCAGACAAGTCATTCTAGATGAGATTACAAGTAACATTCCTCCCCCTAGTGGGTACTCGTATATCGATACCACCACAACATTTCTACAGTACCTGCTTTGGGTAAAACTTGGTCTTTCAGTATGTCCTTGATAATAGTTGTAAGAGTCCACAGACATCCTGCTACCCAGGCTTTTACAGGGAATTCTGAAAGAGTCTTCAAACTAAAGTCGAGCCAGGTGACATTTAAGGTGTTCTAAGAAAATGAGTTAAAACAACAATCACATGTTCTTTACAATTGGTCTGCAAATTAAATAATAATATAATGATTTATAATTGCACATCCAGAAGATTCAAGTGTAGGTATAGACTAAACACAAGTAGGAACAATATATTTGTCCAGTGCCTTTAAGTATATAGGCCTCTACTTATAAACATGAAGTCACACATGCAAGCAGCAGAAATTATCTGTAATTCACTAACTCATTTTTTTAGCTGTGAACAGTGATGCTATACTCACCTCTTCCTTCAGCTGGAAATACACAAGAGATGCTAAACTTTTCGAAGCCATATGAGATAACAGCTGATCACAGCTACAGAGCAGGCAAATCTGCAGGTGTATAGAAAGAAAAAGTATCTAAGACATGATCCTTTATTTTGTTCCTCCTTTCACAAATGTCTTTCCAAAGTTTATAGAAACTTACCAATTTTGAGTTGATTTTTCCCTCATTCAGAAGGAGGATAAAGATTTCACAGTACTTCTGCCTCATACTGAATTCAATTTCCTGGGAATCTGCTTTATCAACCATCATCTTGATCAAGGTTAATTGAAGCAGCATCACTTCTCGTGGACAGAATGAGGGGTTCATGTTTGCAAAGCTATGTGATATATCATCTGCTGTAGGGACAGCCACTTCTGACATGTCAGTTTCCTGGTGGCTCCTAAGAACATCACTAGTAGATGGCAGATGCATTGGAGGACATACTTCATCTCCTGCTGGTGACAGCTCAACACACAGATCAAGTAAAGAGCTATAATGATGGCTTTCCTTTGCTAGTGGAATGCCTACCAGTACATCCTTATACATCTGCTGCAGAAGAGAAATCTTCATTGTGAGAACATTCAATGCTCAAAAAAAAGCTGTATGTCTTCAGTGACTATCCTTGGTCGCTGCAAATCAGCTTTGAAGTGATTTTTTTTCCAGTAAGAGAAATGAAATTAGGCATTTGTCTTCTAAGTTACCTAAAAACAAATATTTTGCTATTACTGAACAGATAACTAGAAAGATACAAAAAAAACCAACACATTTTTAGAGTTAATACTACCATTATTAAATTTATTTAAAAACCAAGTCACTGTTCAAAAAAAGTATAGTTGCACAGAACTGTTCCAGTGAGACATTAACATGATAAAAGAATTATTATGCCATTAAGAAGTTTACATTTCCAGCATTGTACCACTGACATTAACATTAACTTGCTCAACTAACAAAACCAAAGCTGACTGTTATTAGAATCTACTTCTGAAGGACACAAACTTGATTCGAATCTTTCTCTACATTTTCAGAACTACTAAAGTCTCATTTCTTTTGTTACATATTCCTCTAAAAACAGGCACAAAATTTCACCTGCACATTTTCATCTGAACTGGCAACATTTATTGCTCCACTAAGGCTGGACACAGCAACACCTCTCAAAAAAAAGGAAACCAAAGGACAAAACTTGCCTTCTGCTGCACAAGGGCTCAAGGTGAGCAGTGTGAATATATAGGAGGGGAGAACTGGGCTCTTAATAAGGAGGTCAAAATAATTCCTTTATGTGCACAATTCTTAGTCTAAGGACCGACATGTTGAAACTCAAAACAGTTTTCAGAAAACACAAAGGATCAACAACACCACAGGGCTGGTCTCAAGGGCCCAGAGACTGAGAAGTTTAAAATTTAAAAAAGTAAGTTTACACTTTTTAAGTATTAAGAGCTAATAAAAATAAATACTTAACCATACTCAGGACATCTATAAAAAAATAAATACATCTTCATGACCATATTGATGGAACAACTTTCAATCACAACACTGGAACATTCACTATGGCTTGGAAAGTGGAGCTATTAAGGATTCAAATCGTTTTAAAGTGTGAGCACCTGAACACCCACAAACCTTGTAACCACTGTGGAGCTGGCTAGACAGGTATTTTATCTCTCCAGAAAATAAGTAGGATATACTTAAGAATATCAGAGCTTCTTATTCATCCATCAGTGAGGTTAGTTTGTAATATTAATCTTTTTTTGGTCAGATTTAACATGTTGTCTAACCAGAACTCTTTTAATTAAAGAAAACCCAAACAAACTCATTAGCTTTATCTACTGTGATAATAGAAGTGGGACTTATGTTCTTTAAGGAATTTTCTTTACACATGCTTTAGGTCTGGCATAATCAGCCACACAGACTTCCAGGTAGACTCCTGAACTCATCTGTCTGTAGTTGGCTTTTATTTAACTCTTACATTTCCCCTTTCTTACCAATAGAAGAAAACAGCTCAGTCTTCCAGCTGGTAAGAAATTCTAAAGATCATCTACATACCAGTTGCACTGTCATTTATCACCACATCAAATATTTTCAATTATTATTCCTTTTTAGGAGATTTAGAAAACAATGAAACTATAAAATTCCGTACATAAGGCATTTTTTGTTTGGTTTATAATCTTTACAAGTTTTTAAAACACTATCAAACACTAAGAATTACACCTTATTTTTACAATTAAAGTGCTACTGAAGTATGCATTGACAAAATGGCTCCCAAAGCCACAAAGGTTTAGGGGTAGCCCAATACCAAGAGTCCTCATTTTTTCCAACACTGGGCAGTATTTCCTTCAGAAGAGAATCTAAAATTAGAGAATAAGAAGATGCCTGCAGGGAGTGATCTGCAGTTCACTTTAGTGTGGTATTTTTAAGAATTCAGCACTGGCTGACCTGGCAACTCCAAAATGTCACAGTATGTTCCTCACCTAACTCCTACCTGATGGAGCTAAGAACCTTCTTCCCCCATCCTTTCCCTTCTACATTTTCAATGCTAAGAATAAATCTGATGCTTCAGACAGTAAATTCCTCCTTCATTTTCAGAATCTATTTGGAATTCCACTCAAGGTGGAAATTTATGACCTGAAACCTCATAGCATTTATTCAGAAATCACTGAATATTTTATATGGCTATTGTTCCTATCTTTGAGTTTAATTTCTTCCTGAATTAATACCTAATAAAGTAAAATTATCTCAACACATTTACTTGTATTCAAGATCAACTTGAACTATCATCCTAGGTGGGAAATGAACAGATCTCTCATGCAGAAATTCATAAAATATAGCACAGTTTTTAAGGCAGAAGAGATTTAGAACTCCTCTGGGACATGAACTAGGGGCCTTTACCTTCACCACAAGATATTGGTTGTGCTTCCCCTGATCCTACCATACCACATTTAAATTATACCATTAATTTGCAGAAGAATTTATAAAAACATTTGTCTCACATGTGATGACCATAAGTAGAAGTCCTTAAAGGAAATGAAATGTGAGGGGACTTAATTTATAAGAAATTTACTTCAAAGAAGGGGGAAAAATGTCAGACAATGACTACATTTGTTTCAGACATGGTATGAGAGCACAGTGAAAAGCTCAAACCTGAAGAGTAAAGAAAAGCAATCATCTTCATACACAAGAAATGACAAACTTCATCCCTTAACTGTATTGTTTATTTATTTCTGACAGCATCAAAAAACAAATTAAGGTAATGCCTCACAGAGCCAGCTTTCTGAATAAAAAATAGGAAACAGTTCTAAAAACCTTTATAGAGAGACTGACCAGGGACAAAAGACAGAAAGAAAAACCATTAAAAAAAAATCACAAGTTTCCATGACCACTTTAGTTAGGCTTTGAAATCAAAACTACAGTCAGGTGGAGCTGCAAACAGAATGAGAGAAGAAACATGATGGAAAAGGAGACAAAGAGCTGGAGATGAAAACTCAGATGGCAGCTGAAGCCTGTAAGGTTTAAGGACCAAGAAAGTGAATGCCTCCAGAATATCCTAAATCAAAGGACATTTCTATGCGTATTTTTACAAAGTGAGATTCTTAATTTAGCACAAAGATGTTGACAGCATTGATTCAACTGCACTAACGTTGCTGAGATCACATTTTACTTTAAATAACACAAATGTCTTACAGTGACACACAGTTACTCAGAGAAATTAGTGAAGAGGCATGATTAGAAAAAGCTATTGGAAAGCCCATGTATTGGTCTTTCCCTGTCCTATGTACACTATTAAACGTTAATTGCATATGTAGCAACTGGGAGAAAACAAACTAACCAAAAAAACCTATTTTCATTTAAAAACTTAATCAGACAAAAGCAAAATTAAACCCCAGTCAGGCAGTTTTGGGTATGAATCTGAAATATCTGCATCTCCTTAAATGCAATGCTTGAATCATTTAAGAAATAGACTTTGGGCTACTGGTACCTGCAACGACTTCATAGGCTCATCCCTCTATAAAGAATGTAATTCTGATAAGTGGTGAAACACTGTAAACCGCTCTAAAATAATGTCCTTCGAGATGTCGCACATCCCCCCTGCCGCAAGGTGCCCCTTCCCCCCCGCTGGTACCTTCACCCCTAAGCGCGCCAGGCGCTCGCTCTGCCCTTCTGCAGGCACCTTCGGACAGCAGAGACGGGCCCAGACAGACCCCACCCGACCCCGAGGCCCCCGCTGTGCCTCAGACCCGCGGTTACAAACACCAGCTCGGGGTCACCGGCAGCAAGGCCTGGCTAAAGGCGCCCGTTCCCTCCCGGCCTCCTCACCCTCCTCCAGGAGGCCCCACCAGCCTGCACGACCCCCGCTCTCCGCCATGAAGGCCTCCGCGCCTCCTCCGCGCCCTCCTACCCCCCAGGCCGGCTCCGGGACCCCTGGGCCCGCCTCAGCCACCCCTCTACTCGCCTCAGCCATGACCCCTCTGGGGCTGCACCGACCCCCCCGCC
>NW_009952879.1:1946793-2043961 GCF_000747805.2 Chaetura pelagica | reverse complement strand
CCCCCCTTCCCCGCCGGGCCTCGGAGCTCCGCGCTGGGGCGGCTGGTGTTCCGTGTGTGTGTGCGCCCGGCGGTTCCTGAAGCGTGAACTCCTGTAATGCAGTGATTCTGATTTCCCAGCAGCTCTGCTTTCTGGGTTACTTCCTGTCCCCTTCTTTGGGACTTTACTTCAATTCCCCCGCAGGAGCTGCCTTGACAGGGTGGCAGTCCTGCTGCTGCTGTCCCTCCAACTCCAGTGTCCCACGGGAGTGCCCTTCTATTCCAGCTGAGATCCCAATTTCAGTAAATGACCCATTCCTTCCCAATTTTGAAGGCTTTTCCTATTAAGACCTGCTATTGCTTCAGTATTAACCGTTGTTCTTCTCCATTTCTCTCATTTATGTCATTCTGTGGCTCAGCTCTACTTTTATTTTTTAGGTTCAAGCTGCATTAAAGGAGGATTAAAAATTGTGACTCCAAAGAACAAAATAAGGCAGAAGAGAGAAAACAGCACCCAAAAAAATCCTCTGAAAGGTGATAATTTGCGTAGACTCTCAGAATAATCTTAGACATGTGGTTTGGCTGGGATTGGGGCCTCTGGTTCTAAGTATTTTTGATGGAATTCAATAGGTAACATTAGATTTCTTTGTTCTCTTCAACCTTACATGCTATTGAGCTGTAGGAGTTTGGAAGCTCTGAAGCCCATTTGAAGCAGGATTGCTCTTTCTTCTTGTGGTGCTTTGTCACTTGCTAAATTTGATCTGCAAACATTTTGATTATGAACTGCTGCTTAATGGGGTTTTTTGTCTCCTCATCTCTGGAGCTTTCCTGAAAATCGGTTCACTCTGGAGAGTTAAAAGAGTGTTTTCTTAAAGTCTTTTCACAAACGTGTGGGTGCAACACTGGGTTTGTTTCTGCTTGGGTTCTAAAATCTTTATTGGAGTAGGTCATGGAAATTGTGTTATGTTGATTTAGTCACACGAGGATTTTGCATGGGTCAGGTTTTTTTTGTATTGTCATGGAGCTGCAGAAATTAAAATTCATTTAATTGGGCAGTGTTTGTTTACAAGTACTTACATTTTGGGCTGAGATCACAGAAGGAGATAATGCTGTTAGGTGCATAAGGGAAAAAATGAAAAAATTAAAGGAGTCATCAAAAACTGGGTCCTGTTGGTAGGGGGAAGGTTCAGTTTCAGAAGGAGGGTACCTAGTAGGGAGAATTGCTTGTTTTACGTGGTGAGAAGGAGAGATGGGTTCTAGAAGGAGAGAGAGTGAGGGGTGGGTGGTGTCATTCAGCCTTTTCCTGCATCCTACTGTTGGTGTGCTCCAAATAATGGAGTCCCTGTGTGTTCTTTTAATGCAGAGTCTGACTTGGATCCATTCTGATCTGTTTCAAGTGTGCATGAGCTTGTGTTAGCTTGGCAAATATATCCTCTCTCTAGGTCCCTCTGGTCTTTGTCATGTTTTCAGAGGTTTCATTGGCTGCACCAGACAGTTTTTCATTGTCAGCAATGCATTATTTTTCAGGATTAGTTGCATGGGAAAGGATCATACCTGTTGCCAACAGTCTTTGGTCAGTGGTGGATCATCTTTCTAATATAGTAGCTGCTATATGTCAAAGATGAAATGGAAAATTCCCCCCATAAAACAAGTGCAACAAATTCTGAGATATATTTTGAATGTACAAGGAAGAAATATTCCAGGTTATTTTGCTAGCACACTGCAAAAGCAGGAGTAATAGAGGAACATGTGTGAGTGCTCAGTGTGATTGCAGGGGGCATTTTTATGCTAATAGGTGAGGCAGGTGTGAATTAGCACAAACTTATCAGTGCAATTATGGCACACCTGTTTCATCCAAAGTTGGTTTGTTATTAACACCCTCTTTACAACCCATCCTGTGCCTCTAACGTCAGGGTTTGCATTAATACAGCTGCTGCAACAGGGCTGCTCTTGGTGCTGAAAAAGTCTTGAGATCTTTGGGATTTATTCAGGGAAGGAAATGTAAGTTTTCATATGATTTGTGAATCTCCTTCCTAACGTGAAATGCCAGTGCAGCCAAGTTTTATTCATATGCAGAGACTGGATTTGAATTCACAGGAATCAGGGAATTATCTTCTGGCAGAAATTTGCTCATGGTGAAAACAAGGAATATTGATAAACGATGTGCTCTTGATCTCTGGAAGAAATGAAGCTTATTGCAAGTACAGCTAGCCCCTTAGTTAAAGTTGCACATCCATTTTATATTAATCTTCAGGCTATATGCTCATTTCATTTTGCCTTATTGTGAATTCTAAACTCTTAAAGGAAATGTGCTGACAGAGAGGCTGTTTTCTGTTGTTCCAGCATTTGCTTACAGAGTGATACTGTCAGAGGGGAAAACTTGCTTTAGCCACTGAAGCATTCTGGTGAATTTTGTATCCTTGGATTCTTTTGGGGTCTATTAAAAGGAAATGTAACACAAATACAAGTCTCCTAGAGATTGTTGACTGAACTAAACTCTGGAAGCAGCACCCATTTTGTTCATCAGCTGTGTTACCAGTATTAGGGCTGAAGTGACCACTTTCATGTGGTTTGAACTAGCCATTATTTTCTGCTTCTGTCATTCTTTGGAATATTGGTGTTTGGATTCCTTAATGATAGCAAGTCATGTTAAAATGCATTAACGCTTGCTACAAATTATTACTTTTAGGGCTAAGCTTTCATGTGACTCTTACTGTTTAAAATTTATGTTTGGTACAAGAGGATCTCCAAGCGTGCTGCAGAGCACAGACTCCGGGCAGTTTGTCACCACACATCTGGAGGGAGGAGAGTTGTGGTTGTGCAAACCTGATGCAACTTTTTCTACTGAAAAAGGTCCATCAGGCCTCGCTTGAGGTCCTTGATTTGGAAGAATTTGTAGTATTTTCTTCAGTGGGTTTATCTTGTGGAGTTTTGGGGATGGTTAACAGCTGATGTGTTACCAGTGCTTTCTGAAGGTGAGGTCTCTTCCTTTGGTCTCCAGCCTGCAGACCTGAAGTTACTTGAGCTGGATGATTTCACTGATTCTCCATCAGGGCCAAAAGTAAGAGCTCACAGCTTCTCTGTCAAATGGGTAATAGTGGGTAAAATGATACATCTGTACTTCAGTTTCAGCCACCTGCAGGATGTAACAACACAGCAGCTGCTTATTAGTATGTAACGCCACCAGTCAGCACCACGCAGTCCTATAAACACCTGGGGTTCAGTGAGGACTTTTAGATCAACTCTTCTAGTTATTTTAAGTTTAGTGTGTCCCAGCTACAAGATGGGATTACAGAAGCTCTGATGAGAAATGTGTAACTTTTAATAACTGCTTATGAAGAGTGAAGGCTTCTTTCCTTTGAAGTAGCAGTTCCTCTCTGATGTGCTGGATTCATGCACTGTTAACTCATTGCTTCCAGGCCCAGCGCTTCGTGTGTGTTGCTTGGTGATTTCCATCTCAGCCACTTGGATCCCTCGCTTGATGTCTGTCTGGGATGTAGCAGAGAACATCTAGCAGAAAATGTATTCAGGATTATAAGGCTGTGTGAAATTTTAATATTTCACATGTTATTTGCAAACTTCATGGTTGTGCTACGAGAAGACAAATAACAATGGGACTGTTTGCCCTACTCTCTTGTCTGAAAGGCTCCTGAAAATAGAAAATTGAGTGACATATGAAGATGACAGTCACATTTCATTTCTTTGTCAAACACATATTGACCATTTTTAAAATGCCATTTGAGTGAGAACACATTTAGCTCGTTTGAGTTTTGAAATGGGTGGGAGAAGTGGGCTGTGAGAACAGTGAATGCTAATGTGATGATCCGTATTTCACAGGGCTTTCTTTTTAGTTGTCCTTGTTTCTTCGACTTAAGTGTCTTGAAATACTTCAGCCACAGACAGCTAGGATCTACTCTAATGAGGTCTATGCTAGATATGAAATACCTTGTGTAATGGTGCACTTTCCTTGTTGCATAGAGTTAGGCTAACAGCAGTAAATTATGGTCCTTATTCAGCTCTTGCATGTGTAATCTTGGGGCTCAGGGATCAGGTCTATCTGTTAGCTCATCTGAATGAGCAGAGTACTGTTTTATAATGTATTGCTTCTCATACCAACTTTGAACTTTCTTTAAAGTAAGTATCTACATATGTCAGAATTAATTTTCCCCATGATGTTTGCAATGACTTTAATGAAATGACACATTAATGTAGAAAAGCCTAAGATCACTTTGACAATATGAGACTTTATCAATTGATAATGAAGATGTTTTGTCTTTTTATTTAGTGTGCTACTTCTACTACAATTATTAGTATTTTCAGCAAACTTGGTTAAGTCATTGAGTAAGTGAGCTTTACTTTCACTAAATATGATTTCTTTTTATTAAAGTTGCAGATCTTACTCTTGCCATATGCAGCTAATTTTCCTTTGGGGGGAGAAAAAGCTTGTTACTTTTTTAGTGGAGCAATCTGTTACCTTGTCGGTAGTCTGTGAAGTCAGTGCAATTCTAATTTGCATCAGCTAATAAAAAATGTGTGGGTTTTAAAGTGAAAATCATGCAAAATTTTTTTTTTTTAAAAAAGGTGAACAAACGACTTGATCATCTATGCAAAGAAAACAAGGCTAGAAATGTGATCAAATTAGGTCATGGCACTGCAGTTTTGTGCAGGGCTCTGAGCATATCTGCAAACCCTGTATGTTTTATCTTGGGAAGCAAAGCTCTTGGAAAATGTGCAGAAGAGGGATGAAGAGAGGGGGTTTTTTTCATCCTCCTCTTCTCAGCTATCCTTGGGAAAGAAAGATTTTATGTTGTGTTAAATGACAGAAATTTTAACTTAAGCTAAAAGCTGCACAGCTCATGTAATTGTTCTGGTGCAACTCATTTGCACAAGAAACAAGTCACAGTTGGTTTTGTGTGATCTGCTGTATGGTGAAGTAATTAATGCTTTTGTTATTTATTATATTATTGCAGTGCTCACACATGATAAGGGGTCCTGGCACGAGAAGCTTGCAGCCAGAGTGAAGGAAAGGTCAGGCAGGTGTACAAAGAATGAATGAAGTGATGTTGATGAGCATGAGCTCTCAACAGTACTGGGAGAAATGGTCAAACATTGGGACTGGTCCTGTTAACTGCAGGTGACAAGGAAGGAGGTTGAGGAGAGCTAGTATGAAGGAGGAAACTGGATGGGGATTGTAATTGACATTCAGTAAACCTGGATAATGAAGGGATAGTTATGAAGGGTGAAGATTTTTGAGGTGGTGGTATTGCTTGTAGTGTGAGGGTATCTTTAGCTCTTTGCGAAAGGCTACATATGGTAGCCTGTTCTGTCATGGGAGGGAGACAACTACCTGGTGGTGCTACAAGTCCAGTTGAAGGGCAAAGAAGTCAGTGCTCTGTGTTGTCAGGTTTTATTCTTTAGATAGGGAAGCATAGATGGGATGGAGATAAAAAAAACAAAACAAAAAAAACCCCCAACAACCCTCCCTCCCCAAACAAAGCTATAGAAATAGGTTGGGAAGAACTAAATGAATCCTGAAGGTTTTTCCTGGCATCTGACTGCCACAGGGAGATGTTGAGCAGTAAGGCAGAAATATCTCCTGTAACCTTTGCATCTATTCTTGTTCCATGGCAGGAGCAGGTACACGTAATCCTTAGGGAAAAGTTTGGACCGTTTCTTCAAGGTTTACTCCAAAGAGGAAGCACATCTCTCATTTCTCTTGTCTTTCATAAAATATTCTTTGTAGCCTTTTCCTCATCTGGCAGAAGCAAACTCCCCACCCAAACTCTGAAGGACTGTCTGATAATGAAAGAAAACACACTTCAGGGCCTTTTCTGGCATAACTGCATTAAAATGTAGCATTCTAGCACAGGTACAAAGTAAAAGTAAGTCAAACTCTCACTTTTGCTCTTTGCCACTAATACAATTAATTTTTTTTAGGGCGTGGCAGGTTCTGACTCACACGGGCACATGAGATTATGAATAGTGAAGACAATGAAGAGTGGGACATCCATCAAAGAGTGACAGCCTCTTAGAAGGTAATTCATAAACACATTGGAATTATCCCATTGTACTTGCCAAATCAATTCATTAGTTGTTGCTGTCCTCTGTTTTCATGGCATTACACCCAAAAATCTATCAGCACATTTTTCCCCCCTCTACTTCATGTCTTTTTTTTTTTTTTTTTTTTTGCTTGCATGGAAAAAGCCAATATATAGCAATACTGGGTCCTAAATGAGATTGAGTACAGCTGCAAAACATTAAATATTAAGTGCCAAATGGCTAGTGACTTCCAGTAGTCTTGCCTTCCTTCTCCAAAGACTGGTGGTTTACATGAGGATTTGCAAACAGGATTTTTAAATTACCTATAGAGCAGAAGTGAAAAATGTTTTCAAAGCTGGTGGGTACCTAGAACTGTCCTGAAACTTTTAATGTTACAGTGAAATATTTTGGTAATTTGAATTTCATTGCTTGCCATAGGGGTGAGAGAGAAGAGTACATTTTTACAGAAACTGCACAAGTGATAAAAGGAGCTGCTTATGCCTGACTTTGTTTTCTGCTTTGTATGTTTTAGTACTTAGGTACTTTAGTACTAGCTAATTTGAATAAGTTCTGCTGGTCACATGCAACATATGGGGCCAGTGCCAATGTTTGATAATGCTGCATTACAAATATACCCACCAGCTCAGAAGTGTAATAGAAAGAGCTTTGCTTTTTCTTAACCAGCTATGTTCATAGATGTTTACAGGGGGGATACTGTTGTCCCCTTAAGTAAGAAATCCCATTGCTTTTCATCTCTTTTGTCATCCTTTCTGTAGCATTTGGAACAACTAGTCAGATCTTAATTTTCAGGATCATATGAGATCTTACAAGTATTAGTCCTTTAGGAGGGACTGCACAAGTCAGTAGAAAGTTTGCATCAGCATAGGGGAGTCCACAAGAAGGGACTGCAAACACATCAGTAGGAAGTTTGCATCAATTTTAGGTCAGGTATTCTTAGGTTGAGAAAATTTTTCATATATTGTTTTTGTACACATTCAGAAAGTAAGACCAAAGAGCTATGCTCTGGTTTATTTTTTGATTTTGAAGGATCTCACCTGGCTCATACTTATCAGTCAAGTTCTACTATCAGTTTTGACCTGTGAATGCAAAGAAAGATATTGTAGT
Source organism: Chaetura pelagica (assembly GCF_000747805.2). Lineage (NCBI taxonomy): Eukaryota > Metazoa > Chordata > Aves > Apodiformes > Apodidae > Chaetura > Chaetura pelagica. The sequence goes on along the minus strand of NW_009952879.1, from coordinate 2,036,819 downwards.
TGGAATTTCATTAACAGTGCTGTTAGTGCTGTGATCCAGCATGAAGTCAAGCTCACTGTCTTAAAGGTGAGGATGTTCTGAAGTGCCAACAGGAGTTCAAAAAAGAGCTTAGCAAAAGCTTATTAGAGTCAATAGAAGTACTGCCATTGTCATCAGGTTAACCAAGTTTGATTTTGGAACACGCTGCAAAGGCTGAACTATTGAGTTGGCAGTTGCTGGTTTGTAAATCCCCTTCTCTTCCAGTGTCAGATAATGGAGTTCATATGATAGAACAAAACAAAGCCAGTACCTAAGCCATGTGTAATTTGCTGAGCTAAAAAGTCTTGTTTCGTAACATGGTGCTGAAGTAGTGGTTGTTGCCACACAACCTAAGTTGAAGCATTTATAAATATCCAAGACAGGCATTTGCTGTATGTAATTTCCATATTTGCAATGTAAGTAGGGTTGTTGTAGCTACCTGGTTTATCTCCCTCCAAGAAGCAGATAAATAAATTACTTGCAATGGGCATAACCAGGTTATAGAAGAGTGAGTAGGTCATTTGCTTTTATCTGGAAAGATGGCAATGATTGATGTTTTCACTCTTCTTCTGTATGTGTATATCTGGATCACAGGTAAACAAGTGCCCAGTGGGATGTGGGGAGTTGATTGCAGTGTCTTTTGAATGACCTATGAATCATGAGGATCTGGAAATCCTTATGGTATTTACTCAAGAGAAAGTTTAGGTGATGATGGGGGTTGACATCCTAATAAAACAAGGTTGCTATAAATTTTAAGTTTTGCTTAAAATGTATTTTCATCTTTAGAACTTTTCCCTGTACTTTAATCTTTATTAACTCGATAGGAATATAAATGCACTCCTGTTTCTCTCTTTTTATCTTCTGGTTTTGTGTTAATACCCATTGCAACAGTTCTTGACTATTTTCTGATAGTCCTATTGCTCTAATAACCAGCTTGTAGTCTCTTTATACTGAGATTCCTTTCTGTCTTACAAATAACTGTTCATGGGATATGGATCACAATATATGTAAAAATGTAAACACCTAAGACTTCATGTCCAGCGGAAGAAGAATCCCTAGTTACCTGTATTTTTTTTCTTGTTCCCAGCTGGATAGCAAGTAGAAATGCAAATTACTACTTTTCAAACAGAGCACAAAGTATACTGCTTCCTTTCCCCCCCAAAAAAGGGAAGGGAGAATAAGAGAAAAGAGTTTTCAATTTCAACCTCAGTGTTACTAACATTCACATGCAGTAGGTCACAGGAAAAAATTATATTAGTAAGATGAAAACATTTTCACTGAAGCTTTAAGGTGATACATTTCTAGAAAAAAAAGAAAAACATGGTTCAGTTGCTCCAGTAAGGCAGTGCTGCTTCATGCAACAGTGTAGATGGTGATATAACCAGTGTCTCTGGAGTTGGTGATATTAACCATGTTGCAATTTTTAAATGAAGATTGTGTTCTGGAGATTTTTTCATTTTGCTTATTGCTCAGGTGCTTTAATTGTGGACTTGGTTGAAGCTCTCATTTCTGAAGGAAAATTTCCCTATTTATAATGTGTAAGTGTCCCTTTCCTTTGCAGCTCAGTGATGTGAACCATGTACTATGATTTTGCTAGCAACTGTGAGACTGGTGTTTTCATCCTGTGTGTAAGATGACTTCACTCTGCACATAGACAGTAAATCTTCACATTGCTTTTAATTAGTACTGACTTTTTCCCTGGCTATCTCTTTCCTGGTCCCAATCCTAATTTATTCATGCATAATATTGATTCAAGGTGACCAGTGTAACCTCATGACGCTCCTGTAAGAGCCAGACTCAGCTAGGATGTTACACCATCACTGTCGGAGGAACCCTGAGCTACAGGAAGAGTTGCAGATCCAGGCTGCAGTTGCTGCTGGCGATGTTCACACCGTGCGCAAGATGCTGGAGCAGGGATACTCTCCAAATGGTCGAGATGCCAATGGCTGGACCTTGCTTCATTTCTCTGCAGCAAGAGGGAAAGAGAGATGTGTCCGTGTTTTTCTTGAACATGGAGGTGAGTTTCCCAGAGAGAAGGATCTTGATACGCATCTCACAGCTTTCTATCCCAATTGCCAACGCTGGTGAGTTGCCTAGAGAGAGGGATCTTGATACCCATCTCACTATCCCAGTTTCCAGCACTGCTTAGTCATCAGACTACTTCTGATTGATTTATTTTTTCTTTGGGGTGATGCTTCATCTCTGTTTCCTTCTGATGTATATTCTGTGAATGCAGTAATAGATTAGCTTTATATCTTAATACCTTACTCTTTTTTTTTTTCCTAGAATTGCCTGGGAATTGTTAAAAGAGTGAATAAGCCTTATAAAATAGGGCAGAAGGGCTGATTATAAAATTAAATGCACTCACAGCACTCTATAGGCTTTTTTCCTTTGTTAGAGGAGGGCAGGTCCTTGAATTGAAACCCTAGGGAAGTTTGTTTCAATACTCTCAAGCAAGTTAACAAGTTGCATTAAAGGTTAAATTTCTGTATGGGCTTTAACACAGTCTGCTAAACTTTATGAAAACAATACTATTATGTGCAGGGACTTTGTCACCTTGTCCAGTTGAGTTTACACCTCTGCTGCAGCCAGCCATAGTGAAGCTTTATTTCAAGAGCCAATTGAGTTTTGTTGGTTTAGGTTATATACCTGCTTGGGTAGTGATTATTGCCCCTCAGGTGGTAAAGTCAGAATTTCTTTTTGCTGTATCTTTTCTCAAGGTCATCTGAATTTTTAGAAATGGATAGTTTTAATCTTTTGATGTTATGCTAGAGAGGAAAAATAAAAATCAGTAGGTGTTCTCCACATTCTGATTAATGCTCTTAAAGAACAGCATCTTCTTTCTAGCACTGCTCTTATCAAATGAATTATGAACTAAGATGTTTTCAGTCCTAAGGAAGCTGAAAGTAGCTTTATGATGCTTTACCTATGAGGCCATGTGGGCCCCTTATTGCATCGTGGTATTTGTCAGCTGTATGGGTCACCCTTAAACTGGAATGGCATTAATAGGCTGTGTTATTCGCACAGTTAGGGGCCTGTTTCTTAAGAGCAGTAGTGAAATAAAGCCTGAACAACTGGGCCCCATTGATACACCTACTACAGATTCTAACTATATAATTCTGGCAAATGTCCTTATTGGAAGAGGGGGGAAAGCTATTAAATTACACTAATAAATAACTGTAAATGTTAGTTTTCAAATATAATATAGGAAGATAATCTTCAAGACTTCAGTTTGATAATTCAAATTTTTAGGTTCTAAGTCTTGAAATATCTTGTTTGTAACTCTGTGAGCTTGAAGATGATCTGAAAAAAACCCCACACCCTTATGTATTCCTATGTGTTTTCATTGTATAGGTTTTTATGTTAAATAGCTGCTGATAGGGTGTTTTGTTTTTACTTTTATTGTTACTTTTCCCTATACAAAGTACCAGCTGAATCTGATGCCTTGTGAAAACTGTCTGTAATGAAACATCCTTGTTCTGGAAGCAGGATAACATTTAATCACCAGGACTAGAAAGTTGAGTAACAAACAGTGTGAGGGTTAGTCATCCACAGCAGCTTTCCTGTAGCTGAGCCTCGCTTCAGAAAATTGGCACTGCTCTGTGCCTTGCCTTGTTTTCCCTCAAAACAGAGGCATAAAAGATAATGAGTATTTTAAACATAATAATGTCACAAATGAGCTATTAAGCAGTGAATGAGCTGACTCTTAAAAGCTGAGTTAATCACGCTGCCTCATTAGTGAGAGGTTTGTTTCTACCTTTCTTCACAGTCTCCACCTTTCTCCCTCTCAAGCAGTGGATTATTGTGCTTAATCCTTGTGGAGCAAAATTATATTAGGGTGAAGAAAAATGTCATTTTCTGGTGTGAATCTTAGGGTAGACGGAATATCAAACTGACTATATATTAGCAATAAAGAAGATGGTGAGAGGGCATGGATTGAGTTCTGTAGGAAAGAGGGAGCAGAGGTGTTAGTGGGAAGAAAGGGGCAACTAGTGATGATTGTGGCTGCCTAGAGATGATGAATCTAACAGAATTGGAAGCATTTTTATGGTACAGGAATGAGAAAACTGTACTGGGCTGTTGCTGAGAGTAGAGTGCTGTGCATCACATCTGAGGTGCTGAAATACTACTGGTGTAGTCTTGGATGGTAGCAGGATGGAGATGGAGTTTAGCTAATAAAGGCTGAGAAGGAATCTGGTCACTGACCTGGAAATAAAAGATAGCTTCTTATGGGAGTCATGACCTAGCTGCCTCTTGCTTTTGCTTTTTTAATTCTCTTTCATCATCGCTCACCAGTGAAGAAAAGAGCCAGGCAACGATGCTTTGCCTGCAGATTGGATGAGTTCAGTGGAGGTGGTGGAACAGGAGGAAGCTTTTTACTATCTACTGAGCAAGGAGACAAAGATAAATGGGAAAAATGCATTAGAAACCAGTCCAGACTAAAGGATGACACCAGCAGAAATAGGAGCTTATATACAGAGGTAATAGGTCAGATAATAAATATTCTTTAGCAAACGATGAAAAGCAGAATGTTGATCAGAACTGTGGCAGAACTTAGTTTTCATGAAAAATAGTGATTGTGACTTTCTTGGTGTATTTGTCTCATTTTATAAAGTGAAGATTCTATGAAGCCAATACTTTTCATCCTTAGAAACAATCTAGCTTCACAAAGCTCAACAGGAAAGCAATACAAAAATAGGGAGTGTAGTTTTCAGTAATCCTGTATTTTTGCATGACGAGCCTTTTTTCCCCTTGAGTGTATTCTTTTTTTTTTTAATTTTCAAAGTGACATACTGAGACATGCATTCCAATGCTGGACAGGAACTGTATTTTATTAATCCCCAACCACCACTGTTAACATTAAAATGAGCTAGTCTTGAGTATGCTTTCCTGGAGGTCTTTGGTATTAAAACAGAAGCTATTGTGTAGCCACGGTTCTAAACCTTGTGGTCAGAAATAAGCCCTTGTTAGGGGAAATAAGCTTGAAATAAAAAGTTCTTTATGAAGCCAGAATCATTGCTTTCTGGGCTTCTCAAATCAGACTGTGATAGAATGACCTAATGAAGGTGAAAGTAGATGAGAAGCTCTACACGAGCCATCAGTGCTGGGGCCCAGAGGGACAATCGTGTCCTGGGCTGAGGAAGTGAGGCCAGTGGGGCTGGGGAGGATCCTGCCCCTCTGCTCTGCTCCTGTGAGACCCCACCTGGAGTGATGTGTCCAGCTCTGGGGCCCTCAGCACAGGAGAGACATGGAGCTGTTGGAGAGGGTCCAGAAAAGGGCCACGAAGGTGATCAGAGGGCTGGAGCAGCTCTGCTGTGGAGACAGGCTGAGAGTTGGGGCTGTTCAGCCTGGAGAAGGCTCTGGGGAGACCTTAGAGCAGCCTTCCCCTGCCTGGAGGGGAGGGACTTCTCACCAGAGAGTGCAGTGACAGGACAAGGGATGATGGTTTTAAAGTGAGGAAAGGTGGATTTATTTTAGACATCAGGAAGAAATTCTTCACCATGAGGGCAGGAAGGCACTGGAACAGGTTGCCCAGGGAGGTTGTGGAGGTGTTCAAGGCCAGGCTGGGTGAGGCTTGTGCAGCAGCCTAGCAGGAGGTGTCTCTGCTCATGGCAGGGAGGTTGGAACCTGATGATCAATAAGGTCATTTCCAACCTTAACCATTCAACTCTTGTTGAGAAATATCCTCTAGATTACAGCATTAGAAAAGAGTTTCATTAGTAGAGTTTAAATGGCTAGCTTAGGTGCTGAGCTTTAGCATGAAGTGCAACAATCTGAATGTCATTTGGTGCTGCAAGATTTCTGTCTCAAGTGAGTTTGGCAGCAGTAATTTGGTATCCTTGAGAAGCAGCTCAACTTTTCATCCCTTCCTAATTAAATGAGCTTGTACCAGGTACTTTTTTTTTTACCCCTCTGCAGATTCTGAAAGGTAAGCTGAGAATCATGCCTGACTATTTTCTAGCTTGCTTGTATTTTATGGGGACAAAGTTGCTTTCCAGCATTTTACCAATATGAAGTCTTTTAAGAAACAAATAGGAAACTCCACAACAACCCGAGTTCTTAAGGCAACATCAGTTTTATAGCATTACTTTCACTAACGTAGGGACTGAACGGCTGGAAATTGTACGCACCGTAACGCGGGCCCAGCGTCTGCTAAAAGCCCTTGTGAAGTTTCAAAAGTTTTCCAGGAGATGGCAGCAAAACATTGACCGAGTACCGGGGAGACAGTGTTTTGGTCTTGTTAAAATTGTTTCCCTCATCAAGGGGAAGACTGGTACTATTAGGTCACTAGAAGCCCGTAATCTTAACGGGAATTATTATTTTTGTAATGAAGTTTTGCTACCGGGTTTACTTTTGGAAGGTTAGTTGTTTTTGTTGCTTTGTTGCCCAGCTGTGAGGCTTTTTTTTCCTATTCCTGTTGAGACACTTCTCTTACATGACTTAGTACTTCTTTGGTTCACTTTAGTGGTCAGGAGCAATTAAATTTTGGGAGGAGGGAAGGCATGGAAAGATATTTAAAGCCACATGTCAAGGGCATCCTTATGTTGTAAGTAAATTGTTGGGTTTGGGTTACAACAGCTTTTGTGAAAGTGCATATACATGCACACAAACGTTGGAGCATATCTGATTGAATTTGGAAATAGCACAGACTAAACAGGGTAGCAGCAGTATCCTGAGCCTCGGCTGGGGGTGGAAAGGATGGACTTACATGCCCTATGCAGCATGAAAGAAGGAAGATACAATATGATTTTACTCCTTTTTCGGGGGGGGGAGGGGAGTTGTTTGTTTGGGGCTTTTTTGTGGAAAATGGCCCTGGCTGCTGCTGCTTCCTTTCCATTATGTCCCTCTTTCTCACTGTTCCTACATCTCAAAGTGTCTCATCCCTCTGCATCTTAATTCTCGTGCCTATGCTACTTGCTTTGTTTGTCACCAGTCAGGAGATAATGTAGAATAGGTTGAGCAGTGCAGAAAAGGAGACCCTGGGAGCAGGAAACATCACTTTGAAAGACTTTGTGGGTTGTGCTGATTCTTTGCTGTGTTTTGGACACCATGATAGTTCAGGTTAGGAACCACCAATTCTGTCACTGGCTTCAGTTTCCTGCCAAACTGTGGATGCTTCGTAAATTACTTGAACTCAGGTCAGTGTGACTTTACAAAGCACTGAAACTTCTGCTTTTCATAGAAGACTAGGAGGGCTGTCACTATGAAGGGACTAAACTGTCTTTAATCTTTCTCTCATTTTTTCTAGGTGCCAATTCTATGTGCTAGAGACAGTTCTCACGTTTTAGGTCTCTGTGTAATGAGGCTGAATTGTTTTTTTGAACTTTTTTGTCCATTGGTTTTCCTTCCCCCAGTCTTCACTGTACATTTAAAAACCTCAAAGTTGCTGGATCCCCTTTGCAGCAGTGTTCTGTACTCCCTTTTTCCAGTCCTTTTATTTTACTGGGATGTCTGTCTTGATGTGTTATCTAGATATGGTTACAGCAGGTTGATCTTTGGGAAGCTTATTCCTGTTGTTTTGTGTTAGCATATTTGTGTTCAAATGTTTATTTAGCTTTATGTGGGGCTTTCCCAAAAGACTAAACTAGCTTGCAGTTTGTATTGTATTGTATTGTGAACTTACAGCAGGTCTGAATTTTGAGATGCAAATTGATAACTCTTCCCCTTTCCTGTTTGAGTGTGATGGCAACTGAGCAGAAAATGTGGTGCACGAGAGCAAGTGCTCCTCTCAAGCAGTGTGTGTGAGCTTTGGCTGTTCCTAACGTTCAGCCAAGTTTGTTTTAAACCTGCGTGGTTACGTTTTTTAACCCCCTCTCTAGGCCACTGCTACTTCTAAAAGCAGTCTGTATAGATAAGGAGATGACAAAGTGTGGATAGCCTTGTGCAGAGTATCTCTTTACCAGCTGAGAGACCTAGGAAAGTGCCTCAAACTTTCAAACTGTAGTTTGTACCTTTTAGCATCCAACAGGCAACATCTATGGATGGTGGAAGGAGAAACCTCATAGCCAGGCTCCTTCTCTAGCTGAGACATGGTACCAAAGCAGGCACCTTTCCTGTGGTAACTCCTTGGTACATGAGAAAAGATAATTGCTTTGCAAGTTTGGGTGTTCTGAGGAAATTAAGTAAAATGAATGTATTATTTTAATTTTTAAATCCATAAATCAGACTGAGTTTTTGTTATATGTTGAGGGGGGGGGGGAATTTAAAAAATATCTGTGTAATCATTTGTGTTCTGCACTGAGATTTCTCCTGACTCCTTCCATAAGTGGATGCTTACATTCTTGTAAAACCTTAAATTTTTGTAAAACTATAAACTCAGAACAGATTCATCATCTATAAAAACAGACTTTTTATAAAGATAATCTGAAACAACATATATCCTACATGCTTTGGAAATCCTGCAGACCACAGAGAAACATTTTACCTAGTACAGTATTACACCCTAAAAACAATACAATGCTGCCAGACCACAAAACATCCGCAGTTTGGGACAGCAGATGTTTCTACACATGCTTCTTTTTAAGACTAAGAAGCACAACACAAGGGAAAATAATAAAAAAAAAAAAGAACACTGAGAAAGAAATGTAATATTGTAGAGCTGGAGGAAAACTGGATGGACAGAGAGATTTGAGTAATTGGCCTAAGAGTGCTAGGAAGATGTGGAAAACTATTTGTCAAATGGAAACATATGTATATGAAAGAAAAAGTCTCTTTTTGTGTAACTCTTTCTTAAATGTAACTTAACTTTTTCTTAAAAATAGCATGTTCATGAAAGCAAGGATTAGTTTGAAGTACAAAAAAATCCTGTCTGCTATGCCTGAAAAGACTTAACATTCAGCCTTTCCATTATTATTTTTTTTTCAGCACTGGATTACTGTAATGCCTTCTAATTATTTTTTAATTTTATTTTAACTTCAGCTGATCCCACAGTTAAGGACTTAATTGGAGGCTTCACTGCTCTGCATTATGCAGCCATGCATGGCCGAGCGAGGATTGCACGCTTGATGTTGGAATCTGAATATAGGAGTGACATTATTAATGCCAAGAGCAACGATGGTTGGACTCCCCTCCATGTAGCAGCCCACTATGGCAGAGACTCATTTGTCAGGCTCCTGTTGGAGTTCAAGGCTGAGGTTGATCCGCTCAGTGATAAAGGTACTACACCCCTTCAGCTGGCCATTATCCGGGAGAGGTCAAGCTGTGTGAAAATCCTGCTGGATCACAATGCCAACATCGACATTCAGAACGGTTTCCTGTTACGCTACGCTGTGATCAAAAGCAATCACTCTTACTGCCGAATGTTCCTCCAGAGAGGGGCGGATACAAACTTGGGTCGCTTAGAAGATGGACAGACACCCTTACACTTGTCTGCTCTTAGAGATGATGTGCTTTGTGCACAAATGTTGTATAATTACGGAGCAGACACTAACACAAGGAACTATGAAGGACAGACCCCACTGGCTGTTTCAATAAGTATTTCTGGAAGTAGCCGACCCTGTCTGGATTTCTTACAAGAAGTGACAAGTATGTATGTAAGAGAAGTTAATCACAGGACACAGTGTCCTCTAAAAGCCTTCTTTGAATTTAGCCCCTGCTGGCTGTTTCAATAAGTATTTCTGGAAGTAGCCGACCCTGTCTGGATTTCTTACAAGAAGTGACAAGTATGTATGTAAGAGAAGTTAATCACAGGACACAGTGTCCTCTAAAAGCCTTCTTTGAATTTAGCCCCTGAAAAAAAAAATGTGCTTCCTCTCTGCCCCTTGATGCTCTTTAAATGCACTAGAGAATTTCTGGGAAGGTGAAGGGATTGTGATGCTGGGAATCTCTTACTTGGCAAAGGTGCTAATGTTAAGTATATCTTATTTAAATTAGTTTTAACTATCTACAGGAAGCATTAATTTTGAATGAGTGAACTGTAAAAATCTCGTTTTATTAACGGCCTTAGCACTTAAGTTGTTGGGCTTTTCAGTTTTGTTTGGGTTTTTTTAGTGTCTTTTGCCTTTTTTATTATCATGCAAATGCTCTGGAGTTACTGGCTTTTTCATCTGGCACTACGACTAGGGCAGAAAAGAGCTTTTGCTGGTTTGTGTTTTCCCACATTTTCTCTTCTCTCTCCCATACACCAGACAACAAAATGGCATAGTCTGTGCATACAGTTTGAAGAGGTTTTATGTGCTCTGTAGCTTTCATTTGATTTTGTTGGTGTCTTTGAAATACGAAGAATATTTTAACTTGTCGTGACTTCTGATATTAAAAAGAGCATTAGGCTCCTAGTATTCTGGACACTTATAATTATCAGCTTTTGGTGAACTAAATCTACTGAAAGTTTTCTCCTCTCACTCCACATGGAATGCTCTAATAGTGTTTCATAATTACAGTATTGCCTAGAGCATTTAGGAATTGCTGGTTTTCAATCAGTAGGAGATTGCTAATTCAAAGATTAAGATGTTAAAATGGCCTGAAAAATTATCATTCTACTTCGATGTTCTTTGTGGATGGGGTGTTTCATATAACCTTTTTTCCCCCTACAGTTCCTTTCATTTCTTTTTTTATATGGTAGTTTTTAATGAGAATTAAGAACCCTTTCTATTCTGCAGAGACTGAAATCTAGTGTGGGCTGGGGGTGAATCAGCTGAGACCTGTTGTCAGTAGCTGGCTCAAAAAAGCATCTGGAATTTCATTTTTGTCTTCAGGATTTGTGGTGTTATTTTTGCTTTTATCTGAAATCTAAAGAGAATTTCTGGAAAGCTGGAAATCAATAATAAGAAATACATGCAGCTAACAGGTTTTGTTTTGATTTGCCTGCCCCTTCTTATTCAAATGCGTTTATTTCTGGTTTGCTTTTGGGAGCCTCTCACTTTATAGTAGCACTGTCAGAGTTATTATTAGATGATATATTAGCCAGACTTGAGATTTTTCTCAATCTTAGGGCATACCAGTAGGCATGAAGGCATAGATGGCTTCAGTGTTTCCTCAGTGTCCACAGGCTAATTCAGAAAATAGGAAACTGGCCCTGTAACATACCTGTAGTTTGCAGATTCCGTACCTCAAGGGCTTAATGTGAAGTGAAAAGTAAATTCTGCTGCAAAAAAGTAGCTCGAATTTGTGGCCAGTGTAAGTGTTGGAAGTGTCCCAGTCTTGTGCTGACGGAGGGAGACTAGTGCTGACAAAAACACTTCAGCTTTGTGCTTCTGAGCAAAATTATTATGAATATATGTTTACAGACAGCTGTAAACAGACTCTGCTGCCCTCATTATAAATATCCAAACACTGTCTTCCATGGTTTTAATGAATAATCATTTCAGTAAGATGATGTAGGAGAGATGAAATAGATAAAGAGCTGGGATTTTGTTAGTGAAGTTCTCAATTAGATGAGACTGTGCTCAGGGAATGGTTGAGATCTCATGCTGTTGCACTTCAGGGGAGAATCCTGTTTCTGAGTTTTTGCAATATGTACTTACCAGAAGAAAAATTTACAAAATTTCTAGAGAATTCTTCTAGTGGAAGTCTTCCTGAAATTCTCTTGCAGGTCATGAGGCTTAATGGGAATTTGTAGTTTGTTTATTTGAGCCTTGTATTAAGTGCTTAGTATAGAAATCCATAGTTGTAAGTTTCATATGTGCATCCTAAGTTTTGAAGAGTGTATTCGATAGGAAAACAGGAAGTGGTTTTTACTTTTGCAGTAGATTGAAATTTTTAAGCTTAAGGATTAATATATATGAATTGTGAAAGTTATCAAACCGGTCTGTGTCTTTAAGTGAACACAGCGTCATGCTTCGTGTTAATGGGATACTATTTAGCAGTCTACATGTAAGTAGCTTTTAAAAATATACTTGGAAAACATATTTTTACAGTTTCAGTTCCTCAGAAAACATCATACATTAATTTATTTTTGTTTTGGTAGGTATTGTAATTGGTAATGATCATTTGTGAATAACAGGCAAGAAACCAGGCTCTCAGAAATGCTCGGTATTGACCCTGAGAGTCTGCAAGATAATACTGGATTTGGGGTTTTGACCCTGAAGGTCTGATATTCTTCCAGGTAGAAATTCCTTTGCTCCTAGAATATTTCTGAGAGGAAGGCAATTATTCTGTAGTTGTGTCTTGGTATTTAAGCATGAATCTGGAAGTTGGAAATAACAAAGTTTTTTTCTTCCTGAGTCTGCCATTGACATAGTGGTGAGATGGTCACTCATGTCTTTTTTTTCTTCCTCTTCTTTCCTTTTTACAATACAGAAATGTGTAAAGTCTCCCTGTGAAAAAAACAATATTGAAGATGAAAGTAACTCGATAATTTTATTGCTCAGCTTCCTTTTCATTATCAGTATTATGCTTTTCTTCTCCAGAAAACATTTATTGGCAATTAACGTAGCACCTGAGATCATCTGGTAAAGAGCTGGTTCTCAGCACTTCAATATAATGCTTCAGTTTTATGAGATGTGAACCTGCCTCTTCAGGTGTGTCACTGGTTAAGCTTGGGACACATTAATGCAAAATTAAAATAGAGATGCATGAGTATAATATATTTTAGGGTAAGATACAGACTGTTTTTTGGTAGTGTATGTGTTTACAGAATTAACATGTGCAGTTAGTCCTGGATGACATGATTTCTGTTGGAAGCTGAAGTTGAATGGGGTTCATGAATACTAAAACTTAAAGACAATCCTGGAGGTAGGAAAAAAATGCAAGTATTAGCAAAATACTTAAAGTTTTAAATTAACTCTTAAAATACTAGAAATTCAGTTACAATCTCAAAAAGGGGAATAAAAGGAACTTGAGCCCTTCCCCCTCTGCATAGCTCTGATTTAATTTAATCACTGTTCAGGTAACGTAGCGGACAAGAGCACCTGAGAGCAGCCAGGCGAGTTGCTTGTCTGTAAATGGATATAGCCACAGCAGTGTAATATGGCATGTATGTTAACAGGTATCAAAGAACTACTTTCAGATCTGGAACAAGATCTAAAAGGTCACCCATTGAATTAAACTACAAATATTTCATCTGCATTTTCTTTTCTTTTAATATTTCAAAGGGCAAATCTTTGGCTTTGACTAGAGAGGGTATTTTTTGTGTTTAGATTTGTATAGCACAGTAAATGTGCAGAAAAACCCAGACAAAAGTCCTGTTAAGGAGATCCTTTGTCTCTATCCCTTTCCTAAATAAAAATAACTTTTCACTAAGATTTTTCTTTTACAGGAAGAATATTAATAGTTTAAATGCTTAGGAATACAGAAGTGTTTTAGTGAATTAAGTAGATGTCTACATGTTTTTATTATGCGGATAATTGCAGAGGAAATGGTATCTTCATGTTTGTTATAACATAGGAGAACTTTACTGGAATTGCAAGCTTTGACTACTTCCTTGGTGCTGCTGGAACTCTTGCAGTAATGGTTGTGGTCTGCTTTGTCATCCAGAGTTATGCAGGAAACTAGGGAACGAGGGTTATTTTGTAGTTTTCATTTTAGCTGGATCAGTGATAAACAAATACTGTCTGAACCATGATTACCTCGTGTGGTTTGCAGGTACCTAATTGTTTAAGACCAGTGTAGTCTTTGATACCTGTATAAAGACACAGCCTAATTTATTTATTTTTTTCTTTCTAGTAAGAGGGAAGATACCTTTAAAATAAATGTTTAACTCTCAACTCAGAATTGCCTAGTTCTGTATTGGAAAATGGAGCTACTAGCTTGGAGTAAAGAGTAAAAAAATTATGTTAATTAGTTGAATAATTGTTACATATCTGTGTACAAATGTATACTTTGGAAGAGTTTTTTGATGAGGCCTATGTAAAAAATAGATATCTATTTTTACATGTGGCATGTAAGGCACAGCCACACCCCGCTGTCATTTGCACATCTATGCTGTACTCTGGCATAATGTAAGAATAGTGTAACAATCCGTCTTAAGCCTGTCTTTATGTTCAGTCTCCTAAAAACAGATAAACATTGAAATTCTTAGCTGAATTTCCATCGCAGTTGCAGTAAGACTGAATTCACAGAGATGTTACCAAATCTTTTTTTTTTTTTAAATCTTATGAAAGCCTATTAAAATCTTAATTTAATTGCTAAATACACCTGTTATTCTTAGCATTGAGCTTCGGTGGCATTCTGCTTTTCTGCATATAAATTTTCAGTCCAAAATACACTCCTCCTTGCTACATTTTGTGCCAGAAATACCAAATTTTACAGACATCCAAAACTCATTGTGGAGAATTATTTTTTCAAAGAGCAATGAAAACATACTTCAAGCTGAAGTATGAAGAACCAGAGGCATACTGCACACAAAATTAAACTAGACCTTCTAAAATATCTTGTGTGATATCCAATTGGAAAGAATGAAAAGCTCTTTTGGTCCTCTTGAGCTCAGTACTGGTTCAAGGGGTTTGTTCATTTTCTGCCTGAGCACTATGGAATTCTTTCTCTCTAAATTCAGCCCTGCATGTCTTACACCAGTATTTAAGACTTACAGTGACTTTGTCTGGCATTTTGAATGCTGGAAAACCAAATATCCTCTCTAGTTATTCTGCTGTTACATTTTACAGAGTACAAGGTACTGCATTTTCCTAAGCTGTTAAGAGATGCTCCCACTGCAATAAGCAGCTGATTCCCCTTCAGCTCAGCAGCCAGCATTTGCTAGGTGATCCCATCCTTTTCAGTCTGATCCTGGCTGTGCATCCTCATCGATGTGTTTATTGGCTGGTGGGTGCGAGTTGAAAAGTTCAGTTATCTTTTTTTTAATTTCAATTCCCTCCTAAAAAAACCCAACAAACTCAGCACTGAATTTAATTGCTGGCAGTAGCCAAGTTCCTTCAGAGTTGTGAAATAAGGGATGGATTTAGTAGTTAGCTGCAGATATAAATATTTGTCCTGATACTCTAGAGGAGCTGAGCTGCTGCCAGCCATACGTCAGTCTGGGATCAGCTTTTTTTTTAAAAAAAGCATTTCACAAAACTTTTCTTTTTAATTTTCCTCTGTAGCTAAAAAGAAACTACCAAATGGTTTCCTGCTACTGTTTTCAGCCTTTCACAATTCCCAAGTGAGGCAGAGGCTCAGTTTGAGAAATACCACTGTAAGCTTTTTTTTCTAGAGAAATGTTAATATTGCAGAGAAAACTGGGGGTGGCTTCTGAAATATGTTGGGGTTTTTTTTTTAACTTCCTCAGAAACTGCCTGTCCACTTTGAACCAATGACACTGTTTGTTTGCTTTTAAAATTAGGGTGTTTTTTATTTTAGTAGGTAGAACAATACATCAGAGAGGATCTTGCAGCCTACAAGAGTATTAATTTCAGTTACTCCTAAATTTTCTCTTCTAACAGAACAGGTCAGTTCATGATTTTTGCTTTGCTCAGGTGCTCTTGTCTCTTCAGTGGAAGAAACTGGTAAGGATTCCCCCTTCCTACTTTTACAACACTTCTGCTTAAAACTAGGTGAGAGTCCCAAAAATCAGTGTTCTCAGAGGTACTAGATTTAGTGATACATATCTTAATGATCCTTAAGTATAGACTTCTTAGGTGAGTTAGTGTTTTATTTCTTGAGGAGCATGGTCTGAATAAGAAAACAGGCAGGCACAGGCCTAAATGCAGAAGCATCAAAACAGTTGTAACGATGACACTTCTTTGTACAGGCAGTAAATCCTATGTGTGAGTTTTGTCTGTCTCTGGGCTAGAGCAGCAAACTCCCAGATAGAATAGGAGAAAAATCTTGAAACCGCAAAAAGGAGAGGAGTGGAGTGTTGAGTAGAAATTCAGGATGAATTGTAATAATTTCTTCCTGTTAAAACATGTATATTTTTTCCCTTGCTTTACCAGGGAAAGAAAATCTATTAATAATAATTTTAAAAGCTTGTTTAATTATTTAAGTAAAATAATTATTAATTACGTAAGGGGGGAGAAGCTCAGGAACTTATTTTTTAACAGTTTAAGAACATGAGTTAGGAAAATGTTCACATTTTATACATACTGATGTCTGCTGCCTGTAGAGAGGGGGAAAAAAATGAAAAGCAGTTCTGCTTTATTTTATAACCCTATGTTTTATATTTCTTCTGTTTGGAAGAAACTTCTCTCATGTTTGGGAAACTATAAACAAGAAAGGTGTTGAGGAGGATTTCAGCTTTCTTTTGCAGTACAGAGCACAAGAATAGCAAAGATAATTTTATTATCTTGATAAAGCTTGCAAAATAAATTGACTGAAGTGTCTGACTTGTTCTGGTGAACGTTAGGAAACCTTCATCTCCTCAGCAGCAGCAGGTGTTTGCTGCCCTGATGGTAACTCGGGGTTGTGTGACAATAACCTGACTGCTCTGGACTAACAGCCCTGCTGTCACCAACAAATTCCTTTAAGACCAACTCAGGGATGTTTAGATATTTTTTTTTTAAGGTGCTCGGTAGTTTTATGTCACTGTTTTGCATGATAGTGGTAATTAGGTTAATCTTATCTTTTATGTTTGTGGCTTTTTTCTTTCTTTCATTTTTTAATTCTCTTCCTTTGTAGCTTATTAGCCTAAATAATTCTCCAAACTGGTGGTGCAGGATATAACCAAATTTGCTACTTCCTAATAGTTTTTAAACAGAACTTTATTCCTCATTTAACTTGTCCTACTTTGCCAAATTACTAATAACATTTTCCATTTGCCAAACCAAGGTTCACTGACATTGGTCTGTAATCCTTTATTTTTTTTTCTTTTTCATTCAGATGCAATCAAGAATGAGTAAGTGTTCTAGACACCGTTTCTAATAAATCACAAATGCATTAATAACCCTGGAATTTGTGAGGCGTGACCTAAGACACTAACAACCACTAGATGTAGCAACTGGTGCTTAACACTGGAAATGTCCATTGTTAACACATTCCCAGGAAATATTTTTAGGCTTATCAGGGGAAAATGTCATACATTTGATAATCGGGTCTTTTTTAATTAACTGATGACCAATTTCTCTTGGGTGTTTTAAGTTGTCTGTTCATTTTATTCTCAAAAAAAACCCATAGGATGTTAATTAAAAGGCATTAATTTCTGAAAACGGAAATCAGTGTCTCATAGGTGTATTATTGTCTGCTCTATTACAGAAAATACACATCCAGACCTGTAGTCCTCTACACCCTCCAACCCTGCTGTTTGCAGTTAACTTTTGAAAAGGTGCATTCTTTCTGAACCCTGTTTGCATTCACATTTAAAGCATTTTAGTATTATTTCTTTATCACCATAAAGATTCCTCTGTTTCTTACCAAAAGTAACTTTTCTTTCCCTGAAGCCTGATCATTCAGCTGTTGTCAGAGTTGTATAAATTCATTCGTACAGGTTAAAAAAGAAGAAACCATCAGTGGGCAAAGTAACAAATAATCTGTACTCTTTAAGTCATTGCTGAAGGCTATAATTAAAAATAAGTTGACGTTTAGACACTGTGGTGATAAGTATAATAAAAGTGTTTTAAACTTATATGAAGGAAACTCAAATTTTCATGTTCTTTAATTTCAAATCTCATTTTTTTTAAAAACAGGCTATTTTCATGCATTACTTCTGCTGGCTTACCTCGGATAATTTTAGTGTTTAAGATAAATCCCAGTGTATACCTGTCTGTCAGCCCATTTCTATAGAAAAACTCACATGGGGGGGAAAGGAGGAACTGGCTTTAAAAGGTAACTTCAACCATTTCCAAAATGCCCAAAGTAGAAAACAGGTAATAATTATATAATCTCTTTACCCTCTGCTGACCAGGAAAGTCTAATAAACTCATAATGTTAATGTCTGCTTAGCTGTTAGGAGGTTTATTGCTGAACTAGGAGGAGGATGGAAGAAGGGATGGGCTCTGAAGCCAGCTCTGGGGCTGGCTCAGGTGAGACAAACCCTCCTGTGAGTTTGGTGCATGTGAGCTGACAGTGTCCAACTGTCCACCCTAAAGCCTCCCTGCATCAAGCCCCACACAGAAGGCATATCCTTCTCCAAAAATGTCCTGCTTAATCGGTGGCAGCTCAGGAAAGCTAATTGGAAATGTCCGTCTAAGTTATTTAAAGTCTCATTTGTGTTTTGTACTGCATTTAGAAGAAAAGATTGATTCAAGCAGTCAGCTCAATAAAAGCACCACACCTTCCTTTGCAAAATCAAGCACTGGCTTTTACCATCAATTATTATACAGATGATAAAAGACTGCAGTAAATTGCTCCCTTGGCAACAGATTATCTTGATACAGGCATAAGCACCTACATTGTTCATGGGTGTGTGTATTTTGACTCAGCCAACCACTGGGGGCCATCGCTGTGTAGGCATCTTCACTTTTTATTTTTCCTTTTTTATTATTTATTTATTTAGGCAATTATATTGTTAAATCCATGCTGGAAATATTGAATAGCACAGTTTCAATGTGTTACTGGGATGATTTTTTAAAAGATAGAGCAGAATGAGGAAGAAGCACAAAGGCAGGCAGCTGGTTTCATCAGAGGTTTGGAGTAGTTCCTGTGGTGGGAAGTTATTAAGTGGAGTCTTCAGCTTGGGAAAGAGGTATCAGAATGAGTGGAGGATGGAGATTAATACAAAGGTATGTAAAATCATGACTGGCGTGAGAACAATTATTTGTTGGGGTTTTTTTTATAACTCAAAAGAATGGTAGGCACTCAATGAAGTGATCAGGAAGCAGATCTAAAATAAACAAAAGCACTTTGTAGTTTTCCAGCCAACGCCTTAATATATTGTGAAATTTGTTGCCACAGGATGTTTTGGATACTGAAAGCATGAATGGGTTCAAAAAACATTAGACAGATTTACAAAGAACAGGCCATTCACAGCTCTTAAAGACAGAGCTCTCTGGGCAATCTCTGGTTTAGGAAGGCCCAAAGGCACCAGTGGTGAAAGCTAGAAGGGTATATTGGGACAGGATTTCTCAATGTCTGTTGTTCTGCTCTTTTTTCCTTTCTTTCTTCTTGGGATCCCTTGCTGAGTACTTTGGATACAAGGCTAGATGAACTTTTCTTACCTTATGTTGCACGGGGAGCTGTTTTTCAAGGTGTTTGAGTTTGAATAGTTTGCTTTTAAGAATGAGTTTGAAAAGGAATTGATTCTTTTGGAAAATCCGTGCTGGAAATATTGAAGTTCGTGTGATGTCCATAAAGCTTTTCCTCTCTGGGCAGTGGTTAACTCATCTTTTCATCTCATTGTTTGACAAGATTGTGACTGCATCCAAAGCCTAAAGGCTTCATCTTTTCATTAGAAGGAAAAAAAAATATTTAACTCTACCATGTGATTCTGGAATCACTTCTATAAAACCTTCCTCTAAGGAGCCTGCCTTGTTCTGTTACAGTTGAGTATAGAAGTTTTTGTCTTGGTGTTTGAAAAGAAGCAAGATTTTTCTCCCAGGTGTTACAAACAAAGAAAAAAATGCACAAAATATTAAATGTAGGAGCTATGCTGTTCTACAGGGCTTAAGTGTATGTTGCCACCTCGTGGGAATCCTTCCATGGCCAATGTCACATTACACTGACTTCAGTAAAGTTACATGTGTGTAAAAATATTTGTAGGATTCATCCCTTGATTTCAGTGAATTATTGTGCATTAGAAAGGTATTAACTTCCGCCTTTTTTCTCTTGCAATTTTTCCCTTCCCTCTGCCTCATAAAAGACCAGCAAACATCTGTGATTTTAATGACTAAATAATCTCTTAAGATGTGTTAAAATATTATAATTTTACTTTTATGTGTTCCTTTTGTCTTTTCAGGACAGCCCAGAAACTTGCAAGATCTATGCCGAATTAAAATCCGTCAGTGTATAGGCCTTCAAAACCTAAAACTACTTGATGAACTACCCATTGCCAAGGTCATGAAAGACTACTTAAAACACAAATTTGATGATATCTGATATCCATGAAGAGAAGAACTCTGAGCAAGATTAGTTCTATTCCAGATACTGAAGAGGCTTGTTGCCTTGCACAAAGTATATCCTATGCAAATTCTGATTTTTCTGTGAAGTCAGAAGGCAGGTATACACTTCCTTGGGTTTTTTATACCACATGCTAGAAGGTCTTAATTTTTGGTTTCTTGGTCCAAGTTTACAAGGTCCAAGCTTTCTATACAATATTACATTTTTTAAAATGCTGTTGGTTTTTCATTTGTTTGTTTTCACATTAAGTGTGCAGACTTGCAGTGGAGATGGAAAGTAGCCTCCCAAGGGAAGTGCTTGGTTTGAATTGGCATGCTGAGCTCAAAGAAATGAAGTTTGGAAATCAAGGCACCAGTCCTGCAAGAGGATACCAATAGAAAGACCTTCAGAGCCCTGTGGTCTGTTGGGGCCCTTGTCTCTGCCAGGGTGTATGTTTTTTGAGGATGGAGGGCAGAGTTGGTAATCGACATGTCCTAGGGTACTGTATGGATAGAATTTGGGAATTCAAGAAAAAAAAAAAATGCAGTTACCCTGTTGAATTTGAGGGTTGATACATTGGCTGCTTTTATATTATTTTCCTAATTCCTGCAGTTGGGATGCCCATAAAATTCAGGCCCTCTTCTTTTCTGACATTCCCTGTTCAATGGGTGGCTATTTGTAAGTCTATTTTTAACAGTGGCAGTACACTACAAAGGGGCACAGGCTCTGTATTTTTTACATTGAGTGCAACCAAAATTTAGATATTTTTTTTTAAGCCAATGTATTCTGTTTCTCATACAGTGCCTCCTATGCAATAATCTTTCTGATATATTTTCCCTTTATGTGTGATTCCCCCCCCACACACACTATTCCTCATTTAGCCTCAGTGCATTATTTGTGAGAACAGGAGCTGCTGCCTCACTGAAGGAGTGATGTGGCATCACTAAAGCGGTGCAGCAGTTCCTGTTCATTTTTCCTCCCCAACTTCATGAATGTATAACCTGCTTTATTTCACTTTCAGTTTAAATCTTATCTACAGGTTCTCAGCCGAACTGTGTCCATTTATGAAGAAAAAAATAATTGGCCAAACCCTTTCATTTTAAAGGCAGTGATGGATTTGGTTTGTTTTAGTTGTTCTGAAAATCCAATTGTTCCTACTTAGTGAGAAGTGCACAGAAGTTAAGATGCATTTTATATGTGCACCAAAAAGAAAAGCCCCATTCATATTTCAAGTTTAAATCTTGCAAACATCAAGTGGTTTCCAATTAATGTGAAAGCATCAACTGAAAGGAGTACTGAAATTGGACTGCTGATTGTGTTATTCAAAAAGGCCTGTTAAAAGAGTTTTGTTTCTGATTATAAAAGGAAAAAAAAAAAAGGAAGTTGTCGCTATCAAAAAAAGATTGGGCCAAAATGTGCAATTGTTTCATTCTCTTTATTTTCAAGGGATTACTGAGTCATCGTAAGGTTCTTGCCAATGTCTCTACTTTTGTTTTTCCATCCTACTGGCTCTGGAAGAGCCCCTCTAATATCAGGAGTGGTTTTGTACCAGTTATACCAATGGAAATGGGAAGATGAAAGGAATGGTAGTGGCTTTTAAGTTTAACACTGTCACTTTGAAAATATTTAAGATTAAAAATAGGAAAAGCAAGGTGAAGCAGGTGTACTCATGTTACTGTGCTTGTCCCTTTTAGTATCTTATAACCCTGGACTGCAGTTCCTTGAGCACAAACCTTGTCACTGCTAATGGATGCACCGGAACTAGCGCAAGTGAGGAGGATTATCTCTCCCTATTGTGCCTGGCACTGCATCAGGTTTCCAAACAATAAGTGGTTTTGGAGATTCATGGCTCAGAGGGTTGGCAATGGAATGTTGAACCTTTTTATCTCCAACTTGTATCGGTTCAAATCCAGCCTGCTTGAGCAGTGACCAAAAGTTCATGTCTCAGCAGCGTGAGCAAGCGAGTACGTCCAGCCTTAACACCTTGCAGTCTTTGGGGTAGTCACCTCCTGGCAGTAGAGCTTCATAGTGCATCCTCCAGCTTGGAGGTGGTGGTGGTGGCATTGTAGCAGGGACAACCCGAGAGCGTGGGTGGGGTGTGCCTGTGAACTCCTGTCTGTGGTGGTGTCTGTTGGCTCCTATTGAAGCAAGAAAGATCAGCCCTTTGGATCTTCAGGCAGTACTGAGACAGGACAGATGTTCAGAAGTGACTGGCAGGTTTAAGCATGAATCTTCAGTTTTGTGATGTGATATCAGAACCTTAAAATTGCTTCCTCCTAAACAAAATAAGTACTTAGTATTGTTCACTACATTTGTAAGTTGGTCTAAACCAATGTCCTTCCCCACTGAATTTTTACAGTAATATTTTCTGAGGTAATCTAGAGTATATTTTAGTTGCAATCTCTATTAAGGCAATTTATTTGTTTTGTCTGTTGCTGTGACTGAAGAAAACTATGGAAGACTGTTGGTAACAAGAATGCTATTTAATGAAGAAATGTGTAATTCCATTATTTATTGTTTGAGGTTTGTTTTTTGGTTGTTTCTGTTACGTAACTGACATCTAAAGGGAACACAGATACATTTCAGGCCAGTGAAAAGGCTTTCTTTTAAATTAATTTTCATTCTGTCTTCTCTGCCTTCCTCAAGGTGGAGGGAAGTCCTCACCTTTTCTTACCATGCTGAGCCATCTCTTGTAGCTGGTTTCTCTGAGGTGGGTTCAGCAAAGCGCCTCAGCGCACATGTCTGTCTGAACCTACTGATGGTCCCATCACTACCTTAAGTGATACGTGTGCCCGAGTGCAAGTGAAGTATCATTATTCATTAATTTTTCATCCTACCCAAATTTCAACAATGGGGAATCTGGTCTTTTTTTTTTTAGTTCTTATTTTTTAAATTGTGCACAAATACTTTGAAGAGCAAACTGAACTTTGGTTTTTGTTTGGACTAGAATGTGGAAGGAGAAGTGCATAATACAGACTTGTTATGTAGCCTAGTTCCATTACCTTAAAATTCACAGTTGAACACTTTTAATAAACCTTAAAAAATTGGCAAATACACCAAAGAATCAATATGAGTAAAAGACTCTGATCACTAACAAACTGCAAACCTCATCCTTTAAAACAAAGCGGAAAGTTTTTGTAAATATTTATGTTTATAAATGTACAGCAGAGTAAGAGTGTTTTTTAGATTATTTAATTACCATATTTCTAAAATATTTACATTATAGACAATACTTGTTAGTTTGAAAAGCTCTTGAGTGTTTTTTTGTTTTGTTTTGGGTTTGTTTTTATTTTAAAATTCATTATCACTCATGCTTGGAATAACTCTGGCTTCCTTGAGATAGCGTGGAAAATCCAGTTTTCTGGCTCTAGTTGGCAATCATAGGAGAACACATCTGGACAAATTCATCAGATAAATACCCAGAGGCAAAAGGGAATATGCAGCATGTTTACCAGGGTGGACCTGAGCTGGATGAAATAATTTGGATCTTAACTTTCTCAGTGAAATATGTCAAGAGCAACTTGCAGCCTGCCCACAGGCCTTGCTTCCTTGCAACACTGTGTTACCAAGATCATTGTGTATTTTGTTCTTCCTTTTGCATTGTAAGTTTTTGCTTTGGGTCAATTCAAATTTAAAAATAGAGAAAAGTTAAATCTGGTTAAAACCTTTTTTTTTTTTTTTGGTTTATGTTGTTTATTTCGAATGTAATGTTTTAATAACATGATACCACTTTACACATTTTCTCTCAATGTTTGTCTGTCTCTTTTGCTCCTTCTCCCTCCGGTGCACATGATTCTGGTTATGTGTTTGATACTCACATTGGGCCCCTCAGACAGGAGTTCTGATGCCTCATGAATTGTAATGTGATTTTCACATGAGCCTAGAACTCACTCTGGAGCTGGTTTCAGAAGGAGGAACAACCTGGTTGTTGGGTTTTCCCTGCTCAGATTCCAGTGAAGCCACTTCAGGGTTTTCTGAAACATTTACCTTTCCTCCTCAAGTTCATGTACTGACTAAGACTCAAGAATGGATGAAATAGAGGTCACATTTTGCAGCTGAATTTGCTTGGTGTGCATTGACTACTAATAGAAGTTGAATAAGGGAGATATCTTTGAATATTCGTGGCACAAATGAGAACTGGAAGCATTTGGTTTCAGTCATGAGAGTAACATGCAACCAAAAATTGCAGTAAGTTTTTGGACCCTAAAAATTTGGAGAGCAAGGAGGCTAAATTTAAAGTCATTGCTGCTAATGGGTAGTGGGGGGAAAAATAAATTGTCTTCCATTGCTCAGTAGCAAACTGTACAAACATCACTGGGAGTAGGTACACTGCACAACTAACAGTTGTGTTTAGGACTTGATGGTGGTTACTAACAGTCTGGGCAGACCTTGGTGTATTTACTGAATGCTGTGTTAAGACTTTGTTCCTGTTTATGTATCATATTTCCTGTTTGAGTGTTCACTTGTTAAGTTTAAAACAATTAATGACTAATGTTACTACTTTAAAAAACAAACCTGATATACAAGCTGTTGACAAACGATATGTTTAGAATATACAACCTTTCCATGGATTGGTGTAAGTGTGTGATAAGGAAGAGTACTCATTTTATTGGGCAAACCACTTCATTTTTTTTTTTACCCTAGTGTATAACAAAGCATTTGTACCTTTTAAACCAAAAGTGACAGAGCTGATGAAAAGGAGCAAAGCACAGGCTCTGCTGTCTTTCCCCAAAGAGCCTGGACTGAAGCATTTAAATCTTTGCTTTAGTCTCTCCCTCTGCTTTGGCTGGGGCTACCACCACCCCAAAGGTTTTATACTGTTCTTCGAAATTGGAATAGTATTGAAAGTTTGGTTTTCCTGTATCACTGGCATATTGAATCTCTCGTGTGATTCTACTTCTCCACTTATGTTGTTAGCCACAGTAAAGCTCAGCATGTGATTTAATCTCATGACAATAAGAAACAAACCAGATATATACTTTGCTTTATGAAGCCATGCTACCAGGAATTCCTCAGCCAGTGCATTCCCCAGGGATCCACAACATGCAGCTGGAACAGCAAAAAGTTGGGATTGAAAGCAGCGTTGACTTTTATGGGGAAATCTCCAGCTGTCTAGTGAAGAAATTGGAATTCCAGCTGTTTCCTCCACATCTGGGAACCCTAGTGCTGCTGACTGCTGTTTGTGAGGTCCCAGGTAAGGTTTGAATGCTGTTAAGGCTTGTCTTGCAGGAAGGATGTTTGACACATCTACAGAGGGTGCTTGTAAAGGGTCTGAAAGGATTTCTGTGCCTTCTCTAAACTACCCAGGTTTTTCTGTAGAGCGGAGTTTGTGTGGTCTTAGTGCAAGTGTGTTTGAGAGTGATGGATGCTAGAGTGAGTATTTCCCAGACTTTGACTGGATCTGTTGCAGTGTTTTGCAGACCCCTCAGCATCCATGAAATATTCCTGAGAGGTCTGGGAAAGGTGAATGAAAAGCAAGCTTAAAGGAAGCAGATTATACAAGGGTAAATGGTTGTAAGATAAAATTTAGGCCTATAAACAAATGATGTACAGCAAAGAGGATCTATTCTTTGCTAAAGACCACAAAATTGGTCATAACTCTTCCATTCTGACTTGCAAAAATACAGTTTATCTGCAATCTCTTTAAATATATCAGAAGATATCTACCCCCATTCTGTCACAATGAACTAAGGGTTAATTGAAGTATTATACTAAATTCTGTCCTCGTTTCTGTCTTAGACCATTGTAATTTCACTGAAGGTGGTGGTTGCTCAATATTTAATCTAGTGTGAAAGAGCAAATAATTGATTTGGATGGCCAGCTTGCAGTCCTGCTCCTTGCTTTATGGCCTAATGAGGAGAGTATTTTTGGAAAGTGTTTACAAAACACTTTGTGAAGGAGCAATAAGAGAGATTCTGTAGTTGGGGCCAAATTTCCAAGCAACAAATAGACTTCCTGCCCAAACCATAGCCTGTTGGTTAGAGTTGCTTAAATGCTTTGATATCTTGTCCTGAGTTGGTGAGAGACATTTCAGTTTGATTCTTCATTTTGTATTTAGAGGAACTTGATGTATCTGCTTACTCTCTAGTACAGCAGATGAGTTGAAGCAAATCTGCAATTAAATGTAAAATCATTTTAAATAATTCATTTTAAAGCCATTTTGGGTTAAATTATATGTACATCAGAGTAACAGCAGGTTCTTCTGTTCTTTGTTCTATGCATGCTTGCCAGCAGTCTGCCTTCATGTGTTTAAAATTCTAGGTTGGGAATTTGAGTAGCATCTTTGTTGGCTGACACAGTTGGAGCTGCCCTTGGCACTGGGATGTCTGAGTGGGGCTGGGAAATTTCTATGTCCTGTTCAGCTGCAAGCCAATTCTGTCTGATTTTTATGTTCTCATCTGTTACTACCTGAGTATACCATTTGCATGGGATACTAGAAATTTAGATTCAGTTTCAGCTAGTGCTTGATTTTTAAATCTCAGTGGCCAGCTGGGTTATTGAATCATGGCTTTTAAGCTATGCCTGTCTCACACAGCTCAGCTTTAGATTCATCCCCTAGGTACCTGGATATTGCTTATCTGATAATGGGTTTTAATGTAGCTCTTAGGAAGCAAAACCAAATAATTTTTAGAGAACAGTCAGTCTGGAAATAAAGTGACTGAGATGTTTGGTAGGAGGAAGAAGTTGAGATGTGGGATTGTGTGTGAGAGAGAGCAGAAAATGTGGTTTTTGATCTTGCAGAAATGTTTGGTATGTGGGTTGTTGGGCTCAGAAGTTTGAATGGCCTTAATATAAAATAATCTGCTTGAGTATTTGAGTCTGTTCCTTTTCTACTTTGTGTCAGCTATTTAATGGGTAGTCAGCCAGAAAAAATTACTGTTTTCTGATGGTTCAGGCACCCTCCTGATAAGTGGAAGACTTGAATTAAAGTTCCCACTCTGAACCAGGCAAAGCAATTAAGGATGGGGATTTGCACTCGGGTTCCCACCTCTTAGTACTGTGATTACAGGGTTGTAAAATTGTGCCACAGCGCGACAGCAACAAAACTGTTACACAATCCCCAAGGCTGACCCCGAGAAGTCATTCAAAGCTGGTACCCAGCTGGATGGAGCTCACCCTTGTGTCTCCTCCATGTGTGAACAAGTGACTGATACTTGTGGAAGTTTTATTGTCCCTATTTATCTCTAATCCACCTGGAAAAAATAAGCCAGACCTCTTCTGGTTCTCTGAGCACCTTACCTTGAGCTCTGGTATTTGTATGTGTGGGCACTCAGCTGCTTCCAGCTCTAGTCTTTGATATAAGTGCTTGCCTTCTCTTCCTCTTCACAAACCTATCCTCCACAGCAGCTCACTGAGGAGGGTAGGGAATGAGACCTTCCTCACCCCACAGGAGACAATCCTAGGAAGTGGATTGAAAGGTGGAATTTCAGGCATTATGCAGTGGTGACATTGGCCAGTCCCTGCTTCAGTGCTTGGCAGTTCTCAGAACCACCAAGAAGTGGATGGAGTGATCTCTGCTGGCATCTGAAAAAGGAAAAGAGACTGGGTGAAGCATATGGAAGGATATATAGACAAAGTCCAAAAAGAGCAAATATTTGTGTAAGTTGAGTGTGTAAGTAGGGTGGGCAGCTGAGCAGGTACAAAGCAAATCTTAATTGAGATGTATAGAGCAGGACTGAGAAAGAGAGGGTAGGATACCCTCCAAAATATACTGACTGTTGTCATCTTGAAATGTTTGGCAGCTTACACCTGTTCTCCCATCAGAGGTACATGCCATCATCACAACTTAGGGTCATTGTGGAGATAGTGTGTCAGTATTAATGCCATCCCCTCTGTCCTTTGCCTGTCTCAGAGGCATTAGTTTCCCACTGTCATCAGCATACAAAGGCAGAAAGCAAAATGTGGTGAGGAAGAGCAGGCTGGAGGTGATAATTAAGGTGGTAGTGATAATTGTGTCTTAAATGGTGGTTGGGGAAAAAAAATCACACCTTTGTTGCAGTGCAGCTGAGTTTGCTAGTGATCTGTTGTTTATTTAAGTAAAAAATCTTAAAAGATCCTACTTTTTGTGATGCTGCTCAGGACTCCTAAATGCTTTGTTGCTGTTTTAGGTTAGTCTGCTTGCTTGGCAAAGAATCAGTATTTTTTTATAAAACCAAAATCTCTTACCCTGCATTTTCATGTCCTTCAGTTTCAGTGCTTCAACCCAGATCACTGATTTATCTTTGTGTTGTTGTTTTAAGTCTCATAAGCCCTTAGCAAACTTCTTTCTCATCACAACCAGCAATCCATCACAATGGAACAAGCTGACTATGGGCACAGTGAAATCTTATGGGGATATACCTGCTTTACTAGTAGTACTATATTCTGTAACATTATTTTTAATTGGTTCATGTCCAAGTAAATTAAATTAAGTGGCTTTCTTTAAGAATCTCATCAGTTGTTACCAACCAATATTAGAAAACACTTCATTCCAAGTAAGACTTATTTGAAAGATGATCCAGATATAGGCAGTTTCAGTCTTCTCTGGTAAATAGCTTCAAATGACCTCTGTCTCTAATTGAATCTTGTGTTTTATATTTTCTTCTTCCCAAGCTGGGGTACAACACTGATTGTTTCCCCTGGAGACATTTTGTCAAAATTTTTGAAATCTACCATTTTGAGGAAAAAAAAGCTTTGCTGAACTTGAATTGCTTTTGCAAGAGCCCTTGATTCAAAGAGTCTTTTCAATGACCCCTACATTTTACCTAGATGTTCAGTGTCTTATCTAGTGCTTTGTTATATTTGTAGTTATCTTGTCAATAAAGTGGCTTTTTATCAGATACATGTAGTATAACAGTTATTAGTTATATTCATATATACAGCTGAACTTGCTGGCTTTGAGTATTTCCTGTGCTCCATAAATACTTGTATAATCTGTTGTGCAGGCTCAGCTGTTCTTAATTCTAATATGATTCATATTTTACTTAGACATTCTTGGCTTGTCAGAAATATTAATATATTAGTGCCATATCTATTGAAAATTGACATGTTTTTTGCAGTGCTTTAATTTTCACTTCTTTATATTGCAGCATTCCACATTGAGCAACACAGCATTGTTTGCTTTTAAATTTCCCTCTCCCCTTCAGTCCTGAGAAACCAGAAATAATTAGATTATATTTTTCCCTCAGCTTGCATAGTTTTCACTTGTAGTGAATTATGCCATGTAAAACTGTACCCCTCCTGTGAGAATTTGGTTGTCATTGTTATGAACTACATCTGGACCATATCATACTTTGTACTTTGCACTACAAAGACTCTTTGCCCGTGGCTCAGAATCCGAAATGGTACCTTGCCAGCATGTAGGAATAGCTCTTTCTTCCATGCTCAACCTCCCCAGGCCTTTCTGCTGTTGTACAGACAATAACTCTGCTCTAAAGCTCCAAAGGTGGCATGACCTTGCCTCCTAATAGACAACCAAAAGTATTTTGGGAATGTTGAGTTCCATGTGGACTAGTTCCCTTTCTTCGATGGGTCCTGGGACACCACAAGGGGAAATTCTGACTTCCATCTGCATGAGCCGAATAATAATCTATCCTGGTAACTGGATGAAGGTTGATCTTTGGGAAGAAATTTGAATGCACCTTAAAGGTCCATGTGGTGGCAAATCAAAAGCATTTACTGCTCAGCCACCTCTGTGTTTAATTAACCTACTGCAGAGGAGCTGAAGCTGTTGTTTCCAGGTTGAGTCTGTTTTCAGCTGGGGAGACATGAATGTTGCTGTGTCTCTGTAAAGCCTTTCATCTTGCTGATGTTATAATTGTCTTATATAATCAGGGGAACAGTAAATAATTACTATTCAGACATCCTCTTTAAAATCAGACTTAAGCAGTTTGTGTCTCTCACTCCCCACATTGGTTTTGTTGCTGTCATCCTTTATACCATGCCCTTTCTTAAGTGTTTCCATGGCATAAACCCACCAGTTATTTATTAATGGTGTTTGATAAGGCTTTATAAAACCAAACCCTTTTTGGAGGAGTCCCTTATGAAGTAATGAAGAAGCAATGCCACTTGATTTCCCACAGAAACTAAAATGTACGGACTTGGATTTGGGGTGTTTGGGGTTTTTCTCCCCCTCTGGCCTATTTGCTAGGTCAAGAGACTATCAAGTGCTCCAAGCAAAAGTACCTCTGTAGGTAGAAACCTTGGAGGTTGCTCTAAGTGCTCTCCACTAAACGTTTTTCCTTGCACAAGAACCATACTTAGAGCTGGTGCTAGAAGAAGCATTTCTTAAAGCATGAAGCTGTACTGATCTTTCATTGAAATAGTATTTAAGTGCCATCTTGTTCTGTCCATGCAGAAGAAAATGCACAGCTCATTATTGAAGCCTCATCTCTTGCTTTTCCTCTTCTCATCCATGTTGTCTCCCATCTCTTTTGTTCCCAAAGACACTGTAGCATCTGCAAAGTCAACTCTTCTGCAACAACAAAAGTCTACTTGGAATTTAAATCCTAAATACTTGGTTTGTATACTATTAAGAAACTTAGGATTTTGTTATAGAGTGCATGGAGTCCAGATACAGCTCCAGAGGTTACTGCTGATGTCTGTGTCTCTTGTAAAGACAGGAGATGAGCTGATGCTCAGTGAAGTTTCTTTGACTCATCTGTCTCACCAGAACACACTACAGGGTTTTAAGTAGCATTTATTCCCCAAGCAGTTAGTCATGGCTGCCCTTTATTCCTGCAGTGCACAGATAGGAGGCTACAGCAGAGTTCTTCCCCAGGAATGATGTATTGCTATTGTGACCTTGACTTCTGCTCTTATGGAGCTTCATGGCCATAAAAATCACTTTGTTCAAGAGCAGTGGCTGTAACAAATAAGCTTAGTTCAACCATCACTTTTTCACTTTTACTGATTTCACTCTTCTGCTTTATGACAGAGGTTAATACAGAGTGTTAGATTTCAGTGACATTGTTGAAACCTCTTTATCCTTGTCTAATTAAACTGAATACTTTAAAGATGATTCATGTTGCTTGACACCCTTGCATCTAAACACTCCTTCTTTTAGATAGAAAGTAAAAGAAATGTGCAGACTAGGAATTCAAATTGGCCTTCCTTTCAGTGACTAAGAAAAGGGGATTTTTTGCATTTTAGGTATTTATTTTTTTTTAAGCTTTCACTAGAAAGCACTATACTTTTCCAGTATGTAGTGTGATGACAGCCAACTCCCAGAGAGGTAGACCTCCCACACAGTGTTTCTTAAAGGGAAGAACCCAAAAACCATTAAGATAAACCCCTATTTCAGCACAGAGCAGCATTGTCCCCTCTTGCAGAGTGGCCCTAATGAGTTTTGGAGGTTGCAGCTTCACCCAAGCTGCATGGTGATGGCATGTTGGTAGAACCCAGGACTAGGTACAACCTTTTCTCAACCCCACCAAGTATTTCCCCATGTCTCCAACTTTCTAGTCTTGGGAGCTATAGTGTACCCTGGTGAGGAAGCTTATTGAAGGGGGGAGCAGGACTGCTTGATGCCCCATGTGATGTTTCACCCACCACAGGACAGCTGTGGTCTAGTGGCACATTTTTTTTAAGTTTTGTCAGCTCAGTCAACAAGAAGACACTGAAATGAAAGTTTTCTGCCTTACAATGAGTACTTCTTCCTAAGCTACCCAGAATTACTTGGGTTTGCATGTTTTGTGTACTGCTCATTCCAGAAGGCTCGGTGGAGTAACAAAGGCAGGGTTGAAAGATGCTGTGTTTCCCTTCCTCCTCATTGCAAGGCTTAATGATATAAAGAGCACAGTGTGTCATTGATGCTTGTGGCTGTTTCAGCTTGTGTGCTTTTCACAATACTGTGGTCAGGAAGATGACAAGGATGACTAGTGTAGATCTGCTCTCTCTTCTAGAATAGGAATAACCTCTTTTTCTGATTGTTTCCTCTCCCCTCCCTTGGAAAAGCTGACTCAGAAATCCATCACAAAGGAAGTAAGTTCATTTGAATTTCTATTGAACCTTGAAAAGCTGCTTTTATAAGGTCCTTCTCAGAGGCATTCAGCAGTGGGCCTCTGTCAAGAGCAGAAGACAAAACTGAAACCCCCAGTCCAAATGTTCCAGTTTCAGTGGCTTGCCCTTGGCTCTTGCGCCTTATCATGGATGGAAAATAAGAGCATTACTCATTCCTGAGGGTATTCCCTGTGATCTGAGTCCTCCATAGCTGTAATCGTAAGAATTTCTACCATACAAGGAAAAATTGCTGCTAGCTAATTAAAAAAAAATGCCAGCAGAAATCTGCTTTACTCTATTTGGAGGTGAGAGAAGAAGGAACCAGCTGAATGTGATGACTTATTTCCCTTTGGCTTTACACAGTTTCTGATGTTGGTCTAAGTAAGAATTTGTACATTCGGCCTTCTTTTTTGATAGTGTGTTGAAAGGTGATCATATGTACTCAGAAAAAAGGCTGATTTTTTTTTCCTTTGAGACAGTATAACACAAGAACAAAAGTCTCCAAGAAATACAGAGCTGAGAACGTGTCTGTTCTTAGTCCCATATTCCATGTGTTCCAGGAGCAAAATGGTTGTTCTCTGTTCTCAGCACGACACAAAGTGTGTGAAAACAAGAGCAGCAGTTTTATAGCTATGTTAGGAATACAGAATAGTTGCACAAATACAACTGTCATTGATTACATCACTGGACTTTTTATGCTGAAAGAATCTACGGTTTAAAAAGTTAAATTTAAGGTACTGTCAGATTTGCAGGCATTGTTCTGAACTCACTGTAAATAATAGATATGTGGTCTTCCTCCAAAGAGGCTGCATGGTCTACATTCAATTATCAGAACATTTTCTTACTGGGCAAGCAAAGAGAAGTTGTAGAGCAAAGATACTGGTTCCTTTAGTCAAAAACCTTCTCCCTTTCCCCCCTAATATAAGGCTTTAAATCCAACAAGTTTTCTTCACAGTGTGGGGTTTGCATGTGCACAGCCTCACCAGCATTTGAGCTTTGCCACCTCCCCATCCAAAAACCAACACTTCCTCTTGAAGGCTAGAAATTAAAAGCTGTTTCTGCTTTTTTCATCTTTATAGGGTAATTGGAGGCCTCCAAATGATAAAAAAATATCAGTGTATCAAACTGAGTCCTACTTGTTAAGCAAGAATGGAGACTTGAGCTGAGCTGAGGGGTAGGCTTCGGCTGTGCTTATTCTTGAAAGAGTGATTTGGTGCAGAAGGAAACAACTGGTATTTTGGCATTTTAGTTGAGCAAGTTTTCAAGTAACCTTTCCCTGATCAACTGTAATACAGAGCTACTCATTTCAGTACTGGTGTTTGTGCTGCTGTCACGAAGGACAGGCTGCCTGTCTCTATGGATTGCACAGATTATTCAAACTTTGTTCTCCATAACTCATTCTGCAGAGCTATATCTGATACCAAGTTTTCCTTCAGGTAATACAACCCAAGACAATGTGGCAAGTCTTTATTTTTCCCTTTTTGATTTATTGTCTTGAAAGAAGTTTTAAAGAGCAACCTAATGTGTCTATAAAAGGTGTCTGCCTGGTTTTGGATGTGAGTTGTTTGGAAAATCTCTCTTGAGTTCAGGATGTCAGGTTATTTTGGTCAGTTGAGTTTCTGTACACTGGACTAACTGTATGTTTTTAAAAGACATTTTTAGTAGTAGAGAAATAATGTCGTATACGATTGGTCTGCTTTATATAATGCTTGGTTACGTTGTTCTTGTATTTAAAGTTCTCAAAATAACAGGTGGCAATAGGAAGGCAAATAATGGGAGGAATATTTTTTTTCTTACGTCAACAATTTGAGTTTACTTCTGAAGAGTTAAAATGTGACCAGTCACCTCTATACTTGTCCCTAATTATATAGCAGCCTGCACCCATGAAACTCAGCACTCAATCTCTGCCGCTTGTTCGTCCGGCCAAAAACCTGACATTTCTACTCTTGAAAATACTTCTTTATCATTAAAAAAATACAGGGGGTGGGGGAGATTTTGCAGATAATCCTTAGACAAGGTCACTTGTGGCATTTTTTGAGCGAGTTTTTGCAACTCTGATTGGACTGAGGAGCCTGTCAGAGGCCTGGGAACCGGTGCTGGGCTGTTGCTGGCAGCCACTTGTGTCGGGGATGGGCCGTGGTGTCACTTGGCCCTGCCACGGCTGCTCCTTTCTCATGGCTCCCCCTCAAAGGCTGACCCTAAGTTCTTTAGACTAAACAGAAGATGGGTAATGGCCGTCAGGGTCAGGAAGGACAAGCAACGAGTGGGTTCAGCCTGCATTTTACTAGAGCTTGTTCATGTGCATGGGGATGGAAATGTGCATGCCTAGTAACAGTCTTTAAAAGATGTATAATCTCTCTAATGAAGCCTGGTCTTAATTAGAAGTTATTTTTAATTTGAATGTTTGCATTCGGAATTCTGGCTTCTGTAACTCAGGGCTGTGTATTTACAACAGTTGCTTGAATCCTCAAGTCTTGCCCCTCCAACCATCATTTCTTATTGAGGGGTTCTGGGACTTTTATTGAATATAGGCACAGTGGTTAATGGATTGGTCCCTGCTTGATTTAATTTATTTGCATCCACCCTTTTTTTAATAACAGGATTGAAGAGAGTGTTAAAAACACTCAAGAGCCACAAATGAAGCAATAAGCAAGTACATGTATGCAAATGCTTTAAGTGCTTCTCATGTTCTGGGATCTATCAGCTACCTCCACGCTTCCAAAATTTCATGCCCATCTGAGCTGAAGCTTTATGCCAAAGCCTGTAAGTCAGTGGCTCTTCCCTTTGCCACTGGTGGGCTTCTGACTTGGGTCTGAGACAGGAGAGGAGCAAGATCACAGAATTGTTCTGATTAGAAAAGACCTTATTGAGTCCAACCATTAACCTAACTCTGCTGAGTCCAGTGCTAAACCGTGTCCCTTCAAAGGTGTTATCAGCCACTCTGATTTCACTAGGAGCTTCCCTATATTAGTAAGGCTTTTTTGCTGTTGTTGTTGTGACTGAAATCCACTCACAAGTGCCAAAGAATAACCCACCTTTGGAAACTCTTGCATTGTCACCTGCATCAGCCACTGTCTAGATCTGGTGACCTCAAGAGCTGAACACATGGAGCCTCTACTGCCTGTGTGAAAGAGCCAGCCACTCTAGCTGGAAGAGATTAACAGATTTTGTAGCTCCTGGCAAAAAAAGAGGACAGGAAGTGTGTTGACCAGTGTGTCGAAGGACAGTTTCCTTGTCTAGAGTATATGAATCCACTGGGTTCACAGTGAAGCTATTCCTTGAGTTTGCAGAACAGGTGATTCCATCTCTCTCCCCCATCCTGCAGTGTCTGGTGTAAGATACAAGAGCCCTAGGTAATCCCTCTGCTCCTCAGCTGGAAGAGGCTGGAGAGCTTCCAAACTGTGTCCCATCAGTGCTGTTACCTTTTATGACTAGGAATTGCAAGGTGCTGCAGTGTTGGCAGGAATGAATGAAGACTGTTGGTTTTATATGGCTTTTGAGTTGTTCAAATTACTCTAATAAGCTGCTTTGCATTATAGGATAGGCAGATCAGTATCTCAAGAGATTTCCCAAGTTTGGCTGTTTTTCCTTGAGTTTGATAAGCAGGAAGGATTGTCCCTAATGGGAGGAGAGGGAGAAAAGGAGAAAGGAGACATGTGACATGTGCAACCTGGAAAACTTGTCTATGAGCTTGACTTGACTCCATCTAGGGAAGGAAGCTGATGCTAATGGCTCTGCATGAGATAAAAAATTATACTCCAGCATGTGTTTTCTGTATTCATTACAACATGTCATGGGGAGTGGAGAAACAGGATGTATAGTATGCTCTTATTTCTGGAGCCTCAGGAGAGCTACCCAGATGTTGAAAAGAAGTAAGGAAGAGCTGGAGATAAAGGAGAAAGACCTCCAGGGTGGGACTGTAAAAGCTGATCCAGAATAGGAGTCATTGTGTTTTGCTCACAGTCACACCAGCTGGCTTCAAGTGGCAGGGGAGCTTTCCAGATAAGCTCTGGACAGTAGGAGCATAAATAAGGAATTTGTTCCAAAAGGGTGAAATAAAACACTGAAGGATGCAATACACCCATAAATATTTATTTAAACAGCTGCTGGGTAGATTGTCCTAACGTGAGCCTTATGTGTGGAATATGGTGATAGCCTGCTGTTTGTTGGTAGCTGGTGTGCATTGTCTTCAATGGGACATCAAGGAAATGGCCATTGTGCTGCCATGTGTAGCTGTGTGCTGGAGATCCTCCTGGTCCCTGTGGTTCACTGTCAGGGGCTGCCCCAGTGACTGAGGAAAACTCCATAAGCTTTATCACTCTGTGCTCACAGCACATGGTTTTGAATGGATTCGAGCCATTCCGGTCCTTCTCCCAGGCTTTCCCAAGACTTCCCTCCTGTGACTTGTAGTTTCTCCGGAAGGATGGCAGTGGGATGGGGGCAGCAGCCCTCCTGACCCAATTTGGTTGCCTGGTGACATGTCTGTTTTTCTCATCTCTCCAGTTATGTTTTGCTGTATTTTAATTTTATCTCTGATCCTGCTAAAACCAGAGTTCAGAATCTCTCTTGCCTGAGCAGGCAGGGCTTTCTTTCCCCAGTCAAAGGGCATGTTTTTCTCTACACACATGCTCTGCAGGGAAGAAAAACCCTGCAAATTAAAATAAATGTACAGGCTTCCCACTCTTCCCTGTAATTTTGTGTATTTGCAAGAATCCAGATGCTGCTGCTGTTACTTAGGTAGGGAAAACCCAGAACTTTTTGGCTTCCTTGTGAGTAATACGGCATTTTATTTGTCCTGACTTTAGGACTAAACTCTATTTAGTTATTTATTCCCAAAAACTCTTAACCCTGTGAGATAAGAAGTTAGAAACCCACTTCCTGCTCTCGGTTATCTGTTCCTAAGTCCTTGCCTTTCTCACCACGGGGATTTTGGGAAGTGAGTTGTGCCTTTGCAAAGCCCTTCTTGGCAGGAGCTTCTTGGATGCCTCAGCCCTACGGAGAGTTTGCCTAGTGGAAAACGCCCGTGATTTGTATCAGCTCCTCACTGGCCAGGCCATGGTGGGGTGAAAAAATGGGCTTTGCAGAATGCAGTCACTAAGAGATGGCTGCAAAGTGTGTTGCAGGATTTTCATTCCATGTCCTGGGTCTTTTTCTTTGAAGCACTGAACCTGGTTTGATGCAGTCACAGTCATGATGATCTGAGCATTTAGGCATGGCAAGATTTGTCAGGGAAGACAAATCCTATCACTTTGGCTTATATAGCTTTGAGGGAATAAAACAGCCCCAAATTACTGTGTTCCTCCCCAAACCTTGCCTGAAGTTAGCTCAGCAGAGCTGTGACTGTCAGACAGCTGCTAATTCAATAAGCTCATGTTGCAATTAATCTGTTGGAGTTCTAATGGGGATGGATTTGCTCAATCAAAAACATTGAGGACCACAGCCTCCAGTGTCCTGAAGAAGGTCAGTGCTTGCCCTTCTCCTGCTCTGAAGAAAGCAAAGAAGAATCTGTAGTGGTACCTTTTGATGACTTCAAACTAAATACTTGAAAATGGCAGAATTTTATCCGAACTGTCGTAACTTCTTGCGTCTGATAACGTTGGAGTCAAGTGGGTGGATGAGAACGTAAATCAGCAGAGAGCTCTGAAGCTCAGGGTGATGGGCAGTGCAGCTGACAGATAATGGGATGATATCATCCATTTCCTAGAAAAATGAGATCTTTCTGACCAAAGCATTCCAGACCCCAAGTGCTTACGTGAGCTGGAGAGTTTCTGGAATATTTTAAACAGATATTTTAGTAGTCCAGGTGTAACGTAATTAAGGATGAGTAACAGCAAGATATGACTCAAGGTCAGTTTTCTGGTAACTTTTCTGAGGCAGCAGTAAGAATTACAGGCAAGGAAAGTGAGACTGAGAGCTATGGTCAAGATTAACTTAATGTGGGAAAAACAACTAATGGGGTCATTAAGTGGTTTAACCTTTGTCACTTTAGGAGTAGAGGACATTGTCTGAGCTGTGTTACCACCAAAACATGAGTATGTTTAGATTTTATTTTCCCTCTGTAGGAGGACTTATGAGTTGGAAGTACTGAAACACCTAAAATGTCATAAGGGAGGGGAAGATGAAGAAAGAGAAGACAACTTGACCATCCAAGAGGTGGTTTGGAAGCAGAGTGCATTGCTGAGCTTTTGGGAAGGGTGACTCCTGCTTTGTGCATAGCGAGGAAGATGGTTTCTAATTATTGTTTCAGTCACCTTCTGCTGAGCTTAATGTCCCCCTTCAGTTGTAACACAGGGACAATCTTTATGACAGAGGCCCAGCATCAGTGCTGAGAGGTGGTAAGAGACTTTTTAGATGCTTACAGACAACTTGAAAGACAAAGAGGAATTTTACTTGGCAGTTGCTTGATTTCAAACTTAAAATGAAGCAGAAGCTGCACAGGGAATTTTTACTTCTACTTCACTGGTGATTAATGTAAGGAAAATGCACATCCAGGTTTGGTATGTTGGAGTGGGAGAAAGGAGGAGCTGCTCCAGCACTGAGATAAGGATTCTCCTGAGCAGACACAACTGGATCACTCATGCTGGAGCAGACACATAAGGGCAAGCTGAAAGTGACCAAGAAAAAAATGTTATAGAGGTTAAAAGAATATACAATGTCACCATAAATGAAGAGTGCTATGGGTCAACCTTAGTGATACATCCAGCATCTTCCATCAAGATCCTCAGAACAACAAAAATAACTGGCTGTACGTGCTTCATCCAGCTGCTGAAATGAAGGTGCAGGTATGTGAAGACAGGACCTGCCTGTCTGGGCTGCTCTTAAGTAACTGCTCAGAAGGATCTTTAAAAGATAAACACACGGCCCTGCCTCCCCCAGTGAAATGTCTCATCCTAATAGTATTTTGGGCTTAGCATATCTGGCAAATACAGGCCAGTCTTTTCTCATCCTTATAAGATCAGTTGGCCAGCAGTGAGTACCTAATTAACTTGATAATGACTGTTTTGACTTAGTGTTTACAGATTGTCTCCTATGAGGAGACGCTGATCGTGGGTGGATGGGGGTCAGGGAGGATAGAGGGATGGTTGGGACTAAGTACAAGTCATATTCTGTTTACTGGGAAATGAGTACTTTGTGAAAGTGAAGCCCTGTGATCAACATTGAGCGCTGGGGTCTTCTAAATGTCAAAGGAAAGCAATCCCAAGGGATGGGGAGCTACACACAGGAGAATCCCAGTGGTGTATTTGAAAGGGGCAACCCAGCTTGTCTGGGGATGGCAGGTACTTGCCATGAGCTCTGCTTTTGGTTTTGTTTGTGATTATCCAGGTACTGCAGGTTTAAAGAAAACAGATCCAGAGTTAATTTTGAACCAGCAGATGTTTGTCAGTCAGAGTACCTCAGTCCTTCATCACATGTCACCTTCATTATCAATAAGTTAACTGTATTATCCTGTAGGATTTTGGCTTATATGGTTTTCCTTTTGCAGAATCCAGAAATATTCGGTGTTCTGAGATGTTGTCAGTACAGCAGGTGGAGGCAGGAATAGAGATGAGAGCAAAGAGACATTCTGGGAAGGAGTAA
This sequence comes from Chaetura pelagica, assembly GCF_000747805.2. Taxonomy (NCBI): domain Eukaryota; kingdom Metazoa; phylum Chordata; class Aves; order Apodiformes; family Apodidae; genus Chaetura; species Chaetura pelagica. The sequence goes on along the minus strand of NW_009952879.1, from coordinate 1,997,405 downwards.
GTTAATGTGGCAGAAGCCTTGAAGAAAGCTAAGGTAAATAATACCTACGTTGCCCTAAAATGAGTACCAGGTAGGAAACAAGATCTGGGATCATACACTCAGTGTGTAAGTCTGTTTCTGGAATCTGTAGACAAACGAGCCTGCAGTGAGGTGGCTCCATCAGAGAGGACAGTGCTGAATATCACTGGCCATTGACAAGGCTGGTGGTTTCTAGCATTATCCAAACTGTAGCAAGGATGGACCTTAATTTTAATAAGTTTAAAATCAATCTTTTTGTAATTCTTCATGTCAGGCTTCATAGTTTAATAACCTTGTAATGGGGGAAAAAAATGTCTAAATTAACTCCTTTGAGAAGCAGCTGAGGGCTGGATGTGGCACTTAAAATTGAAATGATCCACGTTGCCTTCTGAAGTACTAATAAGTAGAAAGGCAAGAATTTTATCCGAACTGTCGTAACTTCTTGCGTCTGATAACGTTGGAGTCAAGTGGGTGGATGAGAACGTAAATCAGCAGAGAGCTCTGAAGCTCAGGGTGATGGGCAGTGCAGCTGACAGATAATGGGATGATATCATCCATTTCCTAGAAAAATGAGATCTTTCTGACCAAAGCATTCCAGACCCCAAGTGCTTACGTGAGCTGGAGAGTTTCTGGAATATTTTAAACAGATATTTTAGTAGTCCAGGTGTAACGTAATTAAGGATGAGTAACAGCAAGATATGACTCAAGGTCAGTTTTCTGGTAACTTTTCTGAGGCAGCAGTAAGAATTACAGGCAAGGAAAGTGAGACTGAGAGCTATGGTCAAGATTAACTTAATGTGGGAAAAACAACTAATGGGGTCATTAAGTGGTTTAACCTTTGTCACTTTAGGAGTAGAGGACATTGTCTGAGCTGTGTTACCACCAAAACATGAGTATGTTTAGATTTTATTTTCCCTCTGTAGGAGGACTTATGAGTTGGAAGTACTGAAACACCTAAAATGTCATAAGGGAGGGGAAGATGAAGAAAGAGAAGACAACTTGACCATCCAAGAGGTGGTTTGGAAGCAGAGTGCATTGCTGAGCTTTTGGGAAGGGTGACTCCTGCTTTGTGCATAGCGAGGAAGATGGTTTCTAATTATTGTTTCAGTCACCTTCTGCTGAGCTTAATGTCCCCCTTCAGTTGTAACACAGGGACAATCTTTATGACAGAGGCCCAGCATCAGTGCTGAGAGGTGGTAAGAGACTTTTTAGATGCTTACAGACAACTTGAAAGACAAAGAGGAATTTTACTTGGCAGTTGCTTGATTTCAAACTTAAAATGAAGCAGAAGCTGCACAGGGAATTTTTACTTCTACTTCACTGGTGATTAATGTAAGGAAAATGCACATCCAGGTTTGGTATGTTGGAGTGGGAGAAAGGAGGAGCTGCTCCAGCACTGAGATAAGGATTCTCCTGAGCAGACACAACTGGATCACTCATGCTGGAGCAGACACATAAGGGCAAGCTGAAAGTGACCAAGAAAAAAATGTTATAGAGGTTAAAAGAATATACAATGTCACCATAAATGAAGAGTGCTATGGGTCAACCTTAGTGATACATCCAGCATCTTCCATCAAGATCCTCAGAACAACAAAAATAACTGGCTGTACGTGCTTCATCCAGCTGCTGAAATGAAGGTGCAGGTATGTGAAGACAGGACCTGCCTGTCTGGGCTGCTCTTAAGTAACTGCTCAGAAGGATCTTTAAAAGATAAACACACGGCCCTGCCTCCCCCAGTGAAATGTCTCATCCTAATAGTATTTTGGGCTTAGCATATCTGGCAAATACAGGCCAGTCTTTTCTCATCCTTATAAGATCAGTTGGCCAGCAGTGAGTACCTAATTAACTTGATAATGACTGTTTTGACTTAGTGTTTACAGATTGTCTCCTATGAGGAGACGCTGATCGTGGGTGGATGGGGGTCAGGGAGGATAGAGGGATGGTTGGGACTAAGTACAAGTCATATTCTGTTTACTGGGAAATGAGTACTTTGTGAAAGTGAAGCCCTGTGATCAACATTGAGCGCTGGGGTCTTCTAAATGTCAAAGGAAAGCAATCCCAAGGGATGGGGAGCTACACACAGGAGAATCCCAGTGGTGTATTTGAAAGGGGCAACCCAGCTTGTCTGGGGATGGCAGGTACTTGCCATGAGCTCTGCTTTTGGTTTTGTTTGTGATTATCCAGGTACTGCAGGTTTAAAGAAAACAGATCCAGAGTTAATTTTGAACCAGCAGATGTTTGTCAGTCAGAGTACCTCAGTCCTTCATCACATGTCACCTTCATTATCAATAAGTTAACTGTATTATCCTGTAGGATTTTGGCTTATATGGTTTTCCTTTTGCAGAATCCAGAAATATTCGGTGTTCTGAGATGTTGTCAGTACAGCAGGTGGAGGCAGGAATAGAGATGAGAGCAAAGAGACATTCTGGGAAGGAGTAAGTTAATGTGGCAGAAGCCTTGAAGAAAGCTAAGGTAAATAATACCTACGTTGCCCTAAAATGAGTACCAGGTAGGAAACAAGATCTGGGATCATACACTCAGTGTGTAAGTCTGTTTCTGGAATCTGTAGACAAACGAGCCTGCAGTGAGGTGGCTCCATCAGAGAGGACAGTGCTGAATATCACTGGCCATTGACAAGGCTGGTGGTTTCTAGCATTATCCAAACTGTAGCAAGGATGGACCTTAATTTTAATAAGTTTAAAATCAGTCTTTTGCCAAAGTCTAAAACTGTAATTCTTCATGTCAGGCTTCATAGTTTAATAACCTTGTAATGGGGGAAAAAAATGTCTAAATTAACTCCTTTGAGAAGCAGCTGAGGGCTGGATGTGGCACTTAAAATTGAAATGATCCACGTTGCCTTCTGAAGTACTAATAAGTAGAAAGGCAAGAACCAGACTGCCTGATTGTGAGGCTAAGGGTTTTCATATAGAGTTGTTTTGAGCTCTTACATGTTATTGAAAAAAAATGAAACAAAATGTGCCAGAGGGTGCACTGAGTTGGTCTGTGTAGATTTCAGAGTGTGCAAGTATGTGTAATAGCAAAATACTGGTAGAAAAGCCCTGTCTTGGGAAGATGCTCCTTGATGTTTTAAGTTGTTTAGTAATCAAAAGTGGGTCTAGAAGAGGCAGAACCCCCTTTGGGGCTGATCAGGACAACTCTGAGACTGTTCGTAAGATTAATTGCCCTTGTGTTCACTTTTACCAGCCAGTTGTGAATGTGGACACACACATTCATTGACTGAGGATGGGAAAGGCCAAGACTTGATTTTTCTCACAGCTTGGTAAGAGCACAAAGGGGACAGGCTGCCCAATTAATAGCAACTAGAGCAGAGCAGGAACTTCCAGCCCCCAAACAAGCAGTGGGATAGAGGAGATGCAGCCAGAAACAGGTCACACAGCTCTTGAGAAAAGGGGCAGAAGCAGAGCTCACCGGAGGTGGCTTCAATAGCTCTTTTGGGAGTTGGCTGCCATCCAGATGAGTGATGAACAACATGCTTGGATGAAAAGCACAGAAGAAATACAGGTGTTTTCCCTGCATCCTGCTGCTGCTGGAGACAGGCTCTTCTGGTGAAGAATGTTTGTTTTTTCCTCCATCAGATAGTCAGCCACTGAAGTTGCTTGGTTAAGATATTTTCTGGAATCCAGGGGCTCCATCTGCTCCTCCAAGCACTACAGCCTCTGTTCCAGTGGGGTGTTTTGTTTCAATTCAGTTCATATTTGGTCAGAAGCGTTGGGGTGATTTCATCTCTGACCCCTTGCAGTTCATCAGGCTATCAGAGGACCTTCTCTGAACTTCCACGAGGAGATTCATGCAGACTGGAGCAGTTTCTCATAAACAAACTAAATGTACATTGGAGTGGAAATTCATCTTTTGAGATATAAACAAGAAAAGTACATGGACATGTAGCAAGGAGTGAAGTTTGGAACGTAAGTGCCTGGATGTCCAGTTTCTGGCCTCTTGATCTGATAGTGCAGCTGTAGTCAAGTGTGTCTGTAGCTTAAAGAAACCATAAAAACAACATGAAGAAGCAAGTTAATCAATCTTAATCTCAGATAAACATTTTAATGTGAAAATTTGTGTGACTTAAGTTTCAAAGTCCCAACTTAAGGGATGAAGAAGTCTTAAAAAGAAAATAAGAAGGTAGCCACCATATCCCTCTTCCAGCTCCTAGTAGTAAGAATAACACCAAGAGGTGGTAGTTTCAGTGTAGAATTTTAGAATATTGGAAAGGAAACAGACTGACTATTGGGCATCTTGAATTTTCCAGTGTGTAATGGAGTGTGTTCCATTTGCACATCAGCCTTGCCAAGTCTTACCTTCTGCCCGTGGGAGGGATGTTCTTACCCAGGCAGAGTGGAATGAGCTGCTGAAACTTTCTGAATTGCTTACCTGAGTTGCTGAGTTTTGATCTTGTTAGTTGGTACTTTTACTCTTTGATTAACTCCAAGATCCATTTGCTATCTCTATATAATCCCACAGGATGCACAATCTAGCCCACCCTTATATTAACTCAGGGACATGGGTTTGAAAAGGCACAGGTACCAGCCCGATTTCTTGGTTCTGTTGGTTGGGAATGCCAGTATTGCTACTGTGGTGCAAAGGAAATGAAATTCATCCAGAAAACTGCAACCTCTTTAAATGTTTGGTTTGAAAATACAACACAGGATGCAGTTTTTACCCAGGGCAGCTGTGTTTGGCTTTGCCTTCAAGTGCGTGCAGCTCTCTAGGCAGCTGCCGTAGCGTGTGCTCATAGGAAGAATGGCTTTGGTATTCAGATTCCTTTTACTGTCAGAGGCTTTTTTTCTTCCACTTTTTACAAGGCATAACTTCTGCCTCATTAAGAGAGATTTAAAAAGCATTATTCCAGGAAGTTAACTTACCAAATGCCTTCATTTCCCATTCCCACCCACCCCTTTCCTCGAGGGACATTCCGCACTGCTCCAGTTACAAGGCACCTCTTCAGATACTGTTTGTAAACACTGCAGACTTCCCACTTCCCTGTGCCAAAGCATGTTTCCTCCCCAAAAAGGCCTGTCTGGAATAAGCTTTTACACAGCACTCGCTCTGGTCTTCTTTTTCCTTAGGATGGATCTTTGTGTCACCTGGATCTTGGTGCCATCAGAAGCTTCATTCTGTGGTTATATGTCTCCCTTGTTACTATCTGTTGAACATCAGCATCTTGAGGCAGTTTCATGTACTATGTCACCTTTGAATACCAGAATAAATCTGGTTCATATATTCTATATGTTCATGGACAAGTGTCATAACCAGCACTATGAGGGGTGAGTGAGCAGTGGCTCCCTGTGCTGTAATCCAGTTTATGGGTGTGCTGCTGTGACTGGAGGGGTTTCTGCTCCAGCTGCCCCATTCCACTCCCTTTGGCCATTCATGCAGGGATGTGGTGGTCAGTGGCTGGAAATCCAGCTTCTTGTTAAATAAGTTTTTTTGTGTGGTTGGATTGGCTTTCAGCAGGCATTCCCTATCATTTTCTTCTCCTACTGCCGGATTTTTTTTCCTCTGCAAAACAAGCATGTTCCTGACTGGATTTATAAGCTCTAAAGCCATGGTTTAACTTGACTTTTGAATCCCAAGCACGAGAATTCCAGGCTCAGCTCAGCGATGCCCCTTGCCAGACTTGCTGAGAGAAAAGTGCTCTTTGCTCTCAGTGCAGGTGTGGGAATGGCAAAGTCTCACTCCATGATGAAGTCTCTTTTGCTGGTTCATTCAGTAATGCCATGATTTCCCCTGTACCTTATCTTTCTTATTTCTTTCACTTAGCAGCATTACAGCTCATTCATGAGTTCCAACATGGGATGAGGGTTGTTTGCTTTGTGGGGTTTTGTGTTTTATTGCCAGTGCATCTGTGAAGTTAGCTGGGACTTTCCATGCAGGAAGGTCTTCTGGCATGTTTGGTCTAGACTTTTATTTGCATTCTCCATAGGAAGGAGCTGAAGCTATCATGGAAGCAGGGTTAAAGAATACAGCAGGTTACTTAAATAATGTCTTATTGTGTACTCCCCTGTGTAACAGAGGAAAAAAATCTTGTCATTATCCCCTCTGGATATTAAAATCTAGTTCAGTTCAAAGATGGTCTATTTGGAAAGCCTGCAGCTCCCTTTCTAATATCATCAGTAGGTGCCTTTTCAATATCCTGTATAATTTAGGACTGAAAGCACCTGTCTTCTCAACCAGATGCACAGGGCACTGAGGCGTGACCGGCTGCAACGTGGGCACTGGAATGTCCTCCTGCTACCTTGTTGCTCCAGCCATGGTCAACAATCACCATTTATCTGCAGCCATCCTGCATTTTCCGTGTGCCTGCTGAGGGTGAAAAGCATGAGGAAAATTTGCTTTTGAACCAGTGGGTGCAAACTGCCAGTCTGGCATCTCTGCAACTGCCCATGTCCAGCACCTGTAAGAGAAGAGAAAGGGCTCAAGTCAAAACAGTGAGGGCTCTATTTCATGTGCAAGTTGGGAGAAGAATATGAAACATGAGCTGATTAGCTGAGTCTCAAATACTTGAAGTATCAAGCAATTGTCTGCACCGTAGTTCGTTGTGATATTAGCCTGACAAGGCCAACCTTGGTGACAGCCAAGGGGCCATACATTTCTTGAAATAATTAAGCAAAAATATCTCACACATGGCTTCTCCCTGAGAATGTGGCCTTATCGGGTTTCAATTTTATTTTGGTTTTGTTCTGCAGTAGGGCTTGTTCTTCCCTGGTTGTGGGGGTTGTGGCAGGGGAAGCTGAAAGAGAGAGAGGTAGAGAGCAGAGTACGCTTCATTGTTTTGGAAAAGTACAGATGACTTGCAGATGAACAACTCTGCCTTTTCATTGCCACTTGTGACTGTAGCGCTGAATTACTGTTATATTAATAATAATTCTGATGTTCATAGAATCATAGAATCCTAGGGGTTGGAAGGGACCTCGAAAGATTATCTAGTCCAACCCCCCCTGCCAGAGCAGGGTCACCTAGAGTACATCACACAGGAACGTGTCCAGGTGGGTTTGAATGTCTCCAGTGAAGGAGACTCCACACCCTCCCTGGGCAGCCTGTCCCAGGGCTCTGTCACTCTCACAGTAAAAAAATTTTTTCAGATATTCACCTTGAACCTCCTATGCTCCAATTTGCACCCATTACCCCTTGTCCTATCACTGGTCATCACTGAGAAAAGCCTAACTCCATCCCCCTGACACTCACCCCTTACATATTTGTAAACATTGATGAGGTCACCCCTCAGTCTCCTTTTCTCCAAGCTAAAGAGACCCAGCTCCCTCAGCCTTTCCTCATAAGGGAGATATTCCACTCCCTTAATCATCTTTGTAGCTCTGTGCTGGACTCTTTCAAGCAGTTGTATGCTCAAGTGATGAGATATTTCAGTGATCAGTATTATAGAAGGTCCTTTGTTTCTAAGGGTGAACTTGTATGATGTTGATGCAGAAACTGAGAAGGCTTATTATTCACTGAAGCAAGAAGAATTGGCTTTCTTGTTGATAAATAAGCTGGTAGCTTTTGGTCAGTTATAGTCAGTAGTAAGGGGGAATAGTTTTGTGTCTTCTTTCCTGTTTAAAGCCACTAGGAATTTTGACAAGAGCCATGAGCCAGCTCACCATTGGAATACCCCGGTAGTTCTGATTTAGGTTTTTTTAAAAAACAAACAAATCCAACAAAAACAACACCCAGTATTGTTAAAATGGCTGCATGTGTTGATGGAGGGGAGCCTGTTCAGTAGGACCTATCTCCTCATATTAGCAACACGGGTGGATTAACTGGATGAAAGAGGATCCTTTTTGAATCTTGGTTTGAAGCATGAACAATAAAAAACAGATTTTTTGTTTATTTTGAGGCTTGGAAAAATGGGCTTGCTGCTTACATCTCCATTCACACTCCTTTCTTGTTTGCCTAACTTTGCAGAAGGTTGAGTTTGCAAAAAAAAAAAAAAAAAAGCAGCCAGTGACTTTGGTCCCTCAGGTGGCATTTTGTGAGCAGTTTGACCTGATAAAAAGGCACGATGCTGCCAAGAGGCAGGGTTTCACTTTCTCTCTTTATCCCAGTCGTGAATTTCCAACCAGAGTCCCATGCCAGCACTAAAACCCAAATACCCACGTGGTCATCAAAGGTGTGATAGGCACTGGGCTTGATTTGGACTAACTGTGCAAAACGTAGCACTGTGTGAAGCAACAGGGAGGACATGAGACCAGGAGGAGATAGATGGGTCTGAGTGGTCAGCAGGCAGCACTTAGATGAGCTTCAAGTCAACATGGGCCTTTAGTAGTACCAGCCAAAGTCAGTTTCAACAAGAGCCAATCTACTGGACTCTGCCCTAGAAAAAAAACATGAAAAGGGAACTCTTCTCTGAGTAAATACATCAGAGATGTGTTTAACCACCAGTGCTGGGCTCTGGTGATGGCATCTTTTGAAAGGAAGCTGCAGCGCCTTGGAATGGCACCTTTTCAGCCACAGCTGGATGTCTGGGTTGCCTTTGCAAAGCTAGAGATATCCCTGACAATGGTCAGGGACAAGGTCTCTCTCCCACTGTGGTCTCTCTGCTGTGGGAGCTTCCAAAGGTGTGAGGGTATGTTCTAAGTCACAGGAGTCTACAGAAGACGCTGTAGAAACGCTTTACCTTGCTATTCCAGCTTCAGAAAAGAAGTAATGAGGCTGAAAAATTAATCCTTACTTACTCTTCTTATGTCACTTGAAAGATACCTTCAAAGTATAGCACATGGAAGTAATTGGTTGCATCATTGCATAGAAGCTGTTAAAACCTCTCAGTAGCTTCTAAGTTAGTAGCTGGAGAGGGTCATGGGACAGTCATCACTTGGCAAGCAGCTCATGGGCTTCATTGTTCTGGGGAAATAAGAGGAACTATTGCAGAGAAATCTCATAGAACAGATGTAATGATAGATCCAGAAGCAGTCACTGGATACAAATGTTAATTAAGCTTTGCTGTCTTCTTCAAAGTAAACAGAAACATCTTTTCACTTTCCCTCTTGTAACTTAGTTGTTATGGGTTTTTTTTTAAGTTCTGAATTCTAAATCAGTCTGTTCAGAGGTATGGGATGATTCCTTGGGCATGATCTGGAGCTTTTGGGTGTTTATGCTTGTGATCTACCAACCAATTTTGCATGGAACATAGTAATACACAACCAGTGTGTGCACAGGGTTTGTGGACTTGAGCCTGTCATCTCATTGCTGTTTGGATGACCTTGCATCCTTCCCAAATGCCCAGAAATCCAAGGAAGTTTGATGCTCATTTAACAACATGTCTTGGCTCCAAAAGCTGGAGTTGATGTCTTTCACTGTTAGAACCATTTCTTCTGCTTGGCTAAGTTAATGTACCTTTTGATGATTCCTTTGTACACCTTTCAGCCCAGCTTTGCTGGAGGTATATCCAGTATCTCCCTGGTCCACTGGAGAAGCCCCTGGGATACAGAGACCTGGTTAGTCTTTCATTGTTGCCCTTTTGCCACAGTCATTTGCTCAGACACTTGCAGAATGACCTTGTTGTTGATCTGATTTCCTTGGAACCACAGGGTGGTAACAAGAAGTTGGGCTGAAAGAGAAAGCAGCAGGTTGCTGTTGCCATGTAGAGCTGAGAAGACAACCTCAGCTTTCCTTTAAAACCAATTTCAAATGGGCTTGTTTCTATCCATCAGCTCTTCTTAGCATCTTTGGACCTACTAATCTAGTTGAATAGCATAAGAAGGGGATGGAGGCCCCAAAGGTACTATGATCTTAACAGATTTTGGTAAGTGGGAGAATTTGGCAAGTGAGTGAATAATAGGGACCTAGTTGTAGTGTTTCCATTACAGACAAGGTTGGAGGAGCTCAAGTTGTCACAGATGGTCACCTCAACCATCAAATGCTGGTCAGCTCAGGGTACTGGAGATGGTGGGTTCATACATAGCTCTCAGCAAGCATCAGTGGTCTGGCCATGTGGTCCAAGAACACCAGAGGCAATGGAAGCAGGATGTGGAGTGTAGGGAGCGAAAACTGGAGGTGCAGGACACAAACCTGCAGTGATTCCTGCTATATGGGGAATGTGGATTGTTAGATGTCAGTTAGGATGAAATTGGTCCCACCTAGAGCTGTATAAAACTGGTAAGTATTCTACTCAATATTCTCCTCTTGTCATTTTTAAGGGGGATGGGGAGTGGGATTAAGTTCAAGTATTTTAAAGGCTCGAGTACCAGGAGACCCTGCAGAAAATGAGGTGTTCAGAAGGGCCATTTGCAGTTAAGTGGACTTAATCAAGCATAGATAATGGGGAGTTAGCCCATCTTTGGAACCATGAGGGGTGGGACATAAAAGGACTGGAGACTTACTGTTATAAGTTTATTTATGTGAAGAGAGGTTTGGCTTCTTATGGATTTGAATCCTTCTAGGGACAATTGGCATGGAAAATTAAGAGGGATTTTGCAGGGGAGGTGCCTGGAGGCATTGCCTCTGTCTTGGTCGTGTTTATACACACAAAAAGAACCAGAAACAGGCTCGTTAGCCTCTCAGACTTCTCCAAGGCATTGAATAGAGAGGCTTGTGTTTCACTGAGAGAAAGCAGGATGTCACCTGCTAAAAAAGCAATTTCATATTCTTTATCATGGGTTGTGATGCCCTGAATCTAATTTAAGGCTTTGAACTGTTCTCAACCTACTTGCATTATCACCAAATCCCCTCCAGTTAACATGTCCAGGGAGAGGCAGAGATCTCAAAAGAAACAGCCACGCAAGGAGCTCAGCCATGATAGCTGAGCCTTCCGTGCAGACATTGCAAAGTGTAATCTAAAACTTCCTTGGCTGCAATTAAGTAAATCTTGTGTCCTACAGCAGTGAGATAATATCTCCGCAGAAATGCTTTTTCAAAGTTTCCTGTTTCCATTGTGTTCTCAATCCCCATGGGATAATATTCTCATTCACTAAGTCCTGGGCCCTTAAAAAAATCATAATTAAACCAGGTGTGAGTCAATGGGATTCCCCAACTTTTGTTTGGTTTTTGCTTAAGGAGCATTACAACAAGCCAGGTTTATTTGGGCAGCCTGGGGTGTTTTGCACCCAGTTGGGTGAGCCCAGAGGCACGAGAGGCTGGTAAAGAAAAATAGGGATTCTCAGGATGCACATCGGACTCTTTCATTCCATAATTTGTCTACTTTGGCAGAGGTTTTCTCTCGCTCTTACTCATCTTGCTGTGTTTTGGCTTTTCCAGCTGAAAAAGTGCTGTCTCACCATGAGCACACCAGCATCTTCTACCTGTGGATCCAGCTCTGCTCTGATTCACTGTGTCATGCAGCACTGACTTCATGTGCTTCAGTTCCCCCAACTGTACTGAATGCCAACCAAAGCAAGGGCATAGAAATACTGCTGCAGTTCCCAAAGGTTTTTAACCCGCTTTTGTGGCTCACTTCCCAGCTTGGGAGCCACCAGCTCATCCTCCTTGGAGGTATGTTGAACTTCTCCAGGGAAAGCTGCTGGGCAGGTGAAGCCTTTCTGCAGCTGGCTGGTTGCAGGGGATGTCTGAACCTAACCCACAACTGAGTAGTTTGACTCTTGTCTCCCTGATCTGCTGGAGATGCTGCTCCAAAGTGCATTTTAGGAGGAGACCACTGTGTTTCTAAGGGCATTTTGGGTCTGCTGCTCCTTCCTCAGGAACAGGAGAAGGAGGACAAAATGGTCCATAAAATTTCCATTACTCTGAAAAGCAGAAACATCTGTTGGAGACTGCAAGTGAGGTTGGAAGTGGTATTTACCAGCAAGATGCTGGCACGTTGTCTGTTCAGACCCTCTGCAAAATAACTCTTGCCTCCTCCCATGGAAAATATTGTGGAGGAATCTCTGAGTCAGGATCTGCCCTGGACACTTAAAGGCAGTGAATTCAGGGCATGGTAGCCAGGCTGCTGTGCATGGAGGTAGGGATGTGGTGCATGTGTCTGTGTTCTGAACAAGGGGCAGCTCATGAAATCACAGCCCAGCAAGTAGCTGTTTCTAATAACAAGGCTTACATAAAGTCAACTGTTCTGCATCACGCGTTCTGGGTTTAGAAGCTCAGCTCTGGAAAGCAGACTTGCAGAAAAAAAGCTGGGGTTTTGATTGTTTTTTTTTGTTTTTAAGGAGAGAATCTCTAAGACAGTGTTTGTGTCTACATGATGCTTGCATACTCCATGTGTAGCCCATGACTGCCTCTTTCATGGTAATTTTAGTGCTAGAAGGACAAGCACCTTCTTGGTGATTGCAGAGCTGCCCCATGAGAAGCTGTTGGCAGGAGCTGGAGGTCTTTGGTGCAGTCAGGTCCCTTTTCCTCCTGTTATTCCAGAGGCTGGAAGCATCCTGCTGCCCCAACTGTATCAGCTTCCCAGGGTTATTCCAGGACTGTTTAAATCAGCACTGAAATATGGATAAATTAACTGCTCCTTAATCCTGGATTAGTCAAATGTCCACACACATTTTAAAGGAACAAGAGGTACATGTCTGTCTGAGGGAGGTATCTGTTTCTCCTTGGTTTGGTCCTTCACCAGACCCTGGGTAAGACCAGCTGTGATCTGGGGGACAACACGAGCAGGTTCTCCTAAGGAAGGGGCACAACATCCAGAGGCTGGAAGCTAGTGTGGAAAACCTCCTCCTGGTAGAATCCTTTCCTGCCATGTGGGGTCTTACATCCCTAACTGATGGCAAATTTATCATATAAAGTGTGGCAGGAAGGCAATTAACAACTTTGGCTTTCGTTGCAGGAGGCTTTGCCAGCTTCTGCTTCCAGTCTGTTTTATTGTGCAGCATCTCATTAAAAAGCAAAGGGATTTAAGTGGTGGTTTGAAAACCAAGAGGGAAGAAAAGCTCTTGTGTGTCACCGTGGTGCAGTGTTTCATAGTCACAAGGCACTTGATTTGTTCAAATCCTTGCTCCAGGAGATCTGATGGGCAGATGAGTCAGTGTGTACTGAGCAGGGGCTGGTCCTGGGCTGGGAGATGGGCTGGTTTCTGGAATTAAGTGGATGGTGAGCTCTACACTCATAGTGAGCTGGCTACCTGTAATAATGGGTGACTTAGCAGATTTTTTATTTCCTTGGCTTTGTGGAAGTTGCTTTGAGACCTGATTGTGTGGGTGCTGCAGGTCCCCTTGTGACATTAGCTGACGACTTGTCCTGAGCTGCCCACCCTCACACAGGAGGGCACAGGGATGCTGAAGGTGCCAGGGAATGAGCCTCACACCCCTGCCCGGGGCTGGGGTGATGCTTTGAATCAGGTTTTCTCCCTTCCAGCCGTGCTGCACAGCTGTAGTTCACGGGTGCAGTTGTTCAGGGGGGTTCAGTGCATCCCTCCCAAGCCTCCAGACAGCACTGTCAGGTACAACATCCCAGGCTGAACTATTAGTTTGGCTGTACATGGCATTTCTTTCTGTCCTTTTGCCAGGTTTTCTTCTGAGAATAATATCTGGACATGACAGTGTTAGCTAATGATGCCAAGGACTGCTGGAGGAACTCTGGCAAATGACCTGTTTGGGGGTTTTTTTGTGAGATAATCTGTGGGTTATTAAGAAGACATATATTTAAAAATCCTAAAGTCAACAGATTTGCATGAAAAATTGTCTGCCTTGTCTGGCTAACTTGACACTTTGGCTGTTTCAGAACAGATGGGACAGTATCCAGCTGTGGGAAAGGAAATACATTTAATGTTCATATTGTGGTCATTGAAATGTAAGGGGCACCAACAGGCTCATAAGGAACCATTGAGAAAATCCCCAAAGCCTATCAAAGCAGAAGTTGCATAATTTTGACATAGCAGCACTGCTCAGAGTAGCTGTGCTAAATCTAATAGCTGTCGAGGCTGTTCTGTCCTGTCATGAAAGATTAGGTCTGATTAAGACCAGTATGTTTCAAGGAATCATTTGTCCCTGCAGATCCACGTGGGATGGTTTTGTGGGCTTAAAGCTAGTGTTTCTGGAGGGAGGGAGAGGATCAGACTGGATTGAAAAGGAAAGAAAATCCTGTCCCTAATTTTCGTTGAAGTTCCTGGTAAAAGGTATTTCCTCCTCTGGCAGGATCAGTCACTTACTGTCCTCGTGGGTAGGAGTTGCTTTGGGTGACTTTGGCCATGAGGTGCTTTCATGAGAGTAGAACTGACCCCCAAAATAATGAAAAGCACATCTCTCACTAGACCAGGTTGCTCCAAGCCCCATCCAACCTGCCCTTCAGCAGCACTTCCAGGGATGAGGCAGTCACAGCTTCTCTGGGCAACCTGTTCCAGTGCCTCACCACCCTCATCATGAATCATTTCTTCCAAATATCCAATCTAAATCTCCCTTCTTTCAGTTTGAAATTGTTCCCTCTCATCACTCCATGCCTTTGCAGAAATTGCCTCAGTTTTCCTATAGCCCTTTCAGGCCCTGGTAAGTGCTCTGAGGTCTCCCTGGAGCCCTCTCTTCTTCAGGCTGAACAGCCCCAACTCTCTCAGCCTCTCTTCATAGCAGAGGTGCTCTGATCATCTTCCTGGCCTCCTCTGGACTTGCTCAAAGAGCTCCATGTCCTTGTGTTGGGGACTCTAGAACCAGACACAGCACTGCAGGTGGGGTCTCATTCCTTCTTTCAATTCCTTCTGTGCAAGAAAACCTAGAGGTGAAATAAGGTGACAACACCTTCACCCATACCATGCTGCCTTTTGGCAAGGAGTTTTGACAGTGACAGGCACATCCAGGACCTCCTGAGCCCCTCATTGCTGCATGCTGGAGCTCCACGAGCTCAATGCCAAGGGCTGAGGTGGCCCTGCAGTGTTGAGGGCAGCTCCCTTGCTGCAGCTGCCTCCCAGCTAAGCAAAATCCCCTGCAGCATTTCATAGCTTCCCTTTTCTTCTTTTTGCTTAGAGATGAGCCTGGATTTACCCCTTCCTGACTCTTGATAAAGTTGATCTATGGACCCTCTTAGCTGTGCACAGTAGGTAGAACAAAACCTTTGACCCAAAAGTCTTGTGCTGTTCAGATCCACCCCCAAACTCCACAGCTTGAGTCCATCTCCATGTTTGATTATACCAGACCAATCCCCTGCATCTGTGTAAAAGACTCATCCCCTCGTATCTCTGTCTGCTTTAAAATTACATCCATTGCCCTTTTTCTAAATCCCTCTATCAAAGAAATCCTCTCCCCTCCCTACTAAATCTCTTGCACTTGGGCCTTCAGGGAAGGCAGCAGATGAAGTTTGATGCCCTCATCCAAACTAATGATTTGTTTCTGGCCGAGAACTCGTTACCATCAAGGGGTTTTAATATTCTGCAGAGTTTAGTGGAGGCCAATCGAGTAGGAGGGGGTTAGAGGCTCTGCCTTTGCCAAGATGTTTATTTTGCAGGAATGTTATTTAAATAAATCTGGAAGCACTCTTGAAGTGATAGCCCAGCTCTTGCATCTCAGACTTTTTTCATTAAGTTGTTGATCTTCCTTCAAAAATAAAAAAACCTTTTTTTTTTTTTTTAAATAAAAAAATCCCACTGAAAACCTAAAACTTCAAGCATGAAAAGTGCTTGGGGAAAAATATTTACTGCACAACTGCTCCAAACTACCCACATCATACAGACCACGGCAATTTCTTGAAGAATGCTGGGGTACAACTGCCCCATTCAGGGTTTCACACATCCTCTCCCCATCTTCTCCAGCTGCCTCCTTGCTCCCTGTAGATGAAATCACTGCATGCTCCAGCATCTGACTGTCCTCTTTGGGCTTAGCCTGTTTCACCTAAAGAGACCATGCACAGGCACTAAATTAAAGAATAAAGCTCAGAGAAAGTCCAGATTGCCAAAGTATGTGCTCTAGGGATGGGTACCACCCCTCATCTTCAAGTTGGTCCTTTCTCACTGGCATGAAGCCCTGCAAAGACTGTGGTTCTTGTGTGACACAACCAAATTCTGGCAAAACTTGGTTTGTGCTTCTAAGTTTTTTGGAAAGACTTAATCTCCTTGAGAATTTTTTAGCATGTTTTATAAACTTCCTCCCTGTAAATACCATGATAAATAAGTGCCACTCACAGCTTTATTGATTAAAACTCAGCATGTAATGAGAAAGGTTGGCAGGATGGGCTGAAGGGCACAAGGTGGACATCTGTGAAAGTTTTTTGCTATAGAGATAATCAGGTGAAAGCCCAGGTTGTTGCCCATGGTATGTCCTGCTGGGTGCTCATTGTGCATATCTGTGAGACATGTAGCTTTTGGGATGAGGAGATAAGGATGCAAACTCCATGAATGAGGTGGTGGCAGGTAGAGAGGGCCTGGATTAATGTCTTGTTCAGAGATCAGGGTGTGTGTGGAGCTTCACAGGCTCAGTCTTACCCACCTTCCCTAGGGGGACACGGATAACGAACGTGCAGAAGCACTTCTCCAAAGCCAGGTTAGCTGTCCTGAAGAGCATTAAAAATACCTCCAAAAGGTGGATCCCTGTGTGGATACACTGTGAAAGACCACCAAAGCTGGTGATGTTGTGACCTGCTCACTTCACCTCCAGGTCCCTGATGAAGCTCCCACTGCATGGAAGAGGCTCCCTGAGCTGAATTGCTCTGCACACCATGGGAATGAAGAGCTGTAGTGAAGTGGATGCCATGTTCCAGGTATTTGAATGTAATGATTCCCCTGTAGGAGCACATGTCCATGGTGGTACCTTGTGTCCTGCAGCAGGGATCATTCTGGAGCAGTGAGTGATGCCACATGTTAACGTAGTACATGCAGCAAAGCAGCAAGTTTGATAAGCAACACGTTCCTGCAAAGCCATAATGGGAACCACTTGTGACTGGAAGTGAGCAAAGACTGCAACACCCCGGGAAGTCACAGTGATCAATGGTGTTGCCAGTTGCTGGAGTTACTGGGGAGTTTAGCCCCTACAACTCCCATCCCCAATTTAATGCAAAAATTCTTACTTGGCGTGTAATTCCTGTGACTTACTGCAGATAATTTACCTCACTTATCTTTTGGAGGGATTTGCATTATCTGCACTAACAGCAGGATTGGACCATACCTGATCCTCTCAGAACCCCAGCCAATCCAATGGCAAAATATAAACATCTGCCTGGAAACTATTTTTGAAGGGCATATATGGTAAGAAGGATGATTCCAAGATGGAATATATGCCCCTGCAGATAGCATGGCTAACATCCCAGACCAGTATGGCATCCTGTGGATTCTCCTGACTACAGCACGTTTATGTAACTCACAGTAGTAGCAAAGGTGGTGAAAGGAATGGTGACACAAGCCAAATATTAATGCTTTTATGACAGAGCAGCCCAAGCACTTTTTGAATGCTGGAGAGAACAGAAGGAGGAAGCTGTTCTGCAGACAGCACCTGATGACAGTGAGGCCATCCATCCAGTTTGTCCGAAGGTGAAAGAGCACAGGGAAACATTTTGGATCCTTCATTAATTAACCCTTTGTGTTTTCACATCCCATGCCATGGGAGGTGGCTACTTTCAGCAGGGGAGGTAAGAAGTGCCACAGGCTGGAGCCATGGAAGTTGGCAGGTTACACCAGATGTGCATGTGCCTTTAAGCTCCAGCTGTAAAGCTAAAATTAGCTTTAAGAAAAGAATGTCAAAAGCAACCAAGATGCTTTATTATTATTATTGTTGCACACTTTCTTTTGTCATGTATTTTGTTGGGGTTTTTGCTTCTAATAGTAGGCACGAGACCAATTATCTGCATTTTCTCTAAGCAGTTGTTACTAAGGTTTATTAGCATCTGGAGTTTGACCTAGACCATCAGTGTGTGTCACTGGTAGCAAACAGGACTATGATGTGGCAAGGGGACGTTCTTATGTGCATAAAGAATTCTTGGACTCCTTCCTGCTGGGGATGCTTGGATCCCTCAGAGATGGGTGTGGGGTTTCCTTCTTTAAATCTAAAATTAGCATTAAGAAAAGAATGTCAATTGCAACCAAGATGCTTTATTATTATTATTGTTGCACACTTTCTTTTGTCATGTATTTTGTTGGGGTTTTTGCTTCTAATAGTAGGCACGAGACCAATTATCTGCATTTTCTCTAAGCAGTTGTTACTAAGGTTTATTAGCATCTGGAGTTTGACCTAGACCATCAGTGTGTGGCACTGGTAGCAAACAGGACTATGATGTGGCAAGGGGACGTTCTTATGTGCATAAAGAATTCTTGGACTCCTTCCTGCTGGGGATGCTTGGATCCCTCAGAGATGGGTGTGGGGTTTATGAGGAGGGGTTACTTGCTGGGTTTTGAGTCTCGATGGGTAACACCCTACCCGTGGGGCAAATAGCAGGCAAATCAGAACCAGGAAGTGATGTGGCACATGCACATGAAAAATGATGGGTGGGGAATGTTAACCAAACTCAAAAGGAACTTGGGAGAGGTGCCAGGTCATGTTTTGGTCCAAGCCCTTTGCTTGGCTCCTAGTTCCTCTCCCCTCAGTGGCCCACTCGGTGAGGAGAGCGATGCAGCGCGAGGGGCAGAAGGAAGTATCTCCTTGTTTGTGTTTTTATGAGTAATTTGGGCCAGGATAAGATGGGGATTGTCCCTTGGACAATTGCTTACTCATGGCTCTTGCATTGCTCAGCACCCTTCCTACTCTCTAGCACACAGTTCATCTCGAAAGCAGCTGATGCTGTCAGCTTGAGTTGCTGATGTGCTAGGCAAGGTTCCTAATGTTTCCTTGGTTTCCTCAATGCAGTCCAACAGCAAGGAATGACTTCAGGAATCAGTGCTCAGCCAGCAAACACTTCTAGTATTAAGGGAAATCTGGAAGTGAGTAGGCTTGGAAAATCGTGGAGGTCACTTGCTGCCCTCTCTGGTCATTAAACTTCATGAAGGGCAGTGGGTTCCTCTTAGAGCTTGATGTGCAATTTCACTCCAGTGTGGCTCTCTTGTCTTCATAGCAGAGTATCCTTTTCATAGCAGAGTATCCTTTAGATACCCAATAGTGTCCATCTTTTGTGCTTGTCTAGCCATAATCTGATGAAGATCCAAGTTTAGGGGAAAGGTAGATCTCTGATGTATTTGTATGCCTCTGGTTCTGAGCCCTGAAATCAATCAGTGCTGGATCTGAGCTTTTCCAGCTTCTGCATATAGGAAGTCCAGTGACATCACCCTAGGATGACCAGTGGTCAGGCCCTGCATCCTTCCCTGAGATGCTGGGCTTCAGTAGGCAGGAGGGCCTGTAAGAGGTGTAGGGCAAGGATTCCTGTGTTTCACGTGAGATCCTGTCCCACCACGGTAGCTTTATTGACCTATCACATCATGTGAGAGGTGCAAAGTGACCATAGCATGAGACAGGATTTAGCTTTTGAAGGTAATTATTCAGTAGAACCAAAGACTGTGGATTAAAGAATGTCCTTCAAGAAATGCTGAGTGTCTGAGCCCAGAGCACTGTTAGATACAGATGTTTTGATGAAGTAATTAAGAAAATATGCCTGGTTTCCTTCAATGAAACATGCAAGCCATCTCTAAATGCTCATTTGTTATGTAGAGATTTTATTCCATGGATCCTAATTTTTCACAGCTGTAAACAGAAGACAAAGGATGGTAGAAAAAATGGTCTTAAGTAGGAAGGAAGAGGTGTGTGATCAGAAAACCTTTGGCAAGTTAAGAGGATTAAGAAAGGCCCCAATGTTCTGATTTTAAGTTCTCTGAGTTGGACTAACATCATGGATTAGATTTGGGTGGTTAAGAGGAAGAAAATACCTCATTAAAAAAAAGCAATTGGGTTTAAAGTTGTTGTAAGACAATGGCTGAAACAGCTCAACTGGAATGGTCTCGCTTGCTTAATTCTGGGGTTTTGTGTGTGTTTTAACGCCCTCCCCCACCTCTTCACTCCCAATCTAAAAGCAGGATTTGCTTTAAAATATATTACTTTATTTCCTTCTCCCCTCTTGGTGTTGCTGCGTTTGGGCTGTGTCACACTTGACAGAAAAGCTGGGCTGATGCTGGGAGCTAGTACAGCTTTGCTCTGGGGGCTGTGAGTGTGGAAAAAGTATGAGACCAGTCTTATTTTTATCCAATTATTTCAAGTCCACCCCTTCCTTCACAAAAGTAATGTTGGATTTTTGTGCTCTTATTCTTTGCAGGGTAATAAATTAGTGATAATTAGGCAGATGGCCATTGTGGTGGGGTTAAACTTGGTGGCTAAGAAGGGGACTCAGGCCTGAACTCTGCTGTCCCTTTCCCAGCTGAAGTTTTCTGAAAACAAACACCAGCAAAACTGCAGGAGGGTCGGAGAGGCTCCATATTTTGGAGAAATAGTGGGATAAATACTGATCTGAGAGGGCAGGAGCAAGCAAGGGCAGCACGGCAAGAGGGCAGCCAGGAGGCTGTAGCAAAGCAAAAAAAACCTGAGCTATATCTGTGACTCCCTTCCCTGAGAAGTCACCTGAGAATGGTTTAGTGCTGGTTGAAGGCAGAATCATGCAGCAAGGCTCACCATGACTTAAAGCTCTCAGGTGACTTGTCAAGTTGTTTGCCCTTGGAAGCCGACAGGAGAAGAGTTGAGAGTGCTGTGGCTTGGGAAGGTGCAAGGTATGTTGTCATCCTCTCCCACAGAGTTCTGTCCAAGGAGATGTCCAGGAGGATATCAGACGATGCTATAACCATCCTTGGTTAAGCTGGTTTGGGTTTGGAAGGCACTTATGCTGGTCCCCATGGCAGCACATGCTGACAGTGCTGGTGGCCAACCTTAATTGATGTGCATGGGACCCTGTTCCCTTGGAGCATCTTGCCCTTACCTTGGCTGCCTTCTGTGTGCCTGCTCTTCAACCAGGCAGGTCTTTTTCATTTTCATACTGAAAGCAGACCAATTCTTCTGGGAGCAGCTCGCTCAGCCATAATATCTTGCCAATGGAAAAAGTGACACTAAAAATAAGCTTGTTTGGGAAAGAAGCAAAGACAGCTTCCAAAAATCCCAAACTAAAAAGAAAAAGGGGGGAAAAAAAAGAAAAAAACCCACCCCAGAAACCACCACTCCAGTCTAGACAGCTGCACTAGGTGGAGGCAATAACAACCAAAAGGAATAAATTAAATTGTGGTTAAGGGGAGAATTTGTCTCCCCTGATTGCAAGACAAAGGAAACCCAATTCCTTGTTTGTAGAAAGAGATGTTTGGGAATTTCTCAGGCCAGCTGAGGGCCTATTAGAGTGATGTGAACTGGAAATGGAGTTTGAGGGCTTTGGCTGGTTGCATGACACAGCTCTGGACCACACACAAGATGTGAGGCTTTGCTGAGCAGTGGTGAGGTGTGGGAGCTGGGCTGGCCATACAGACCTCGGGGACCAGCGCAGCCCTAACAAGGGTGCAGGCAGATAATGGGTGAGATGTTTCTGCAGGAGCAGTTGATAAAAGGCATCGTGCTATTTCTCCCACCTGACCTGCTTCCTCCTCCCCAGCTCCTTTTGATGTTTGTGTTCACGGGGATTCCTCACAATGTGAAACTCATGTGAGGATGATGTGGTTATTCAGATGAAGAGAACAAGGGTGCAGAGCTCTGAAAGATGCCTCTGCTCTTTATCAGTGATTTCTTTCAAGTCCCAAATGCCTTTTCTTTCCCTTTTTGTTCTGCAAAGGTGGTTTCTTCCCCTGTGCTGTTTACTAATTAAAAGTTAGTTGGTAAAGAATAACCATATTGTCCCTGCCGTGGTTTGATCTATTGTTATGAGGGCTCTGTGTTGTTACAGATGAGATCAAAGAATTTAATTTATGATGGGTGGATAGGTCAAGTTCAGTCGTCTGAAGCGAGCGCTGGGTAGAAAGCACAGTCAGACAATAATGTCTTAAGCAGTAGCCCAGGCAATGAGCTCTTCCTTATAAATAATACAGCCCCACTTTCTTCACTTTTGACTCAAAAAAGCCCAGCAGCCATTTGGATATAAATATTTGAGGAGAGCTTGATGCTGTCTATTAAACCCCCTCTGCCTTTGCTGGGTACAATATCCACAGGAGAGAATGTAACACCAGAGGAATCCAAGGCTTAAGATAAGGGAAAAAATCCCAGGAACATGACTGTGTATTTCAGCCCAACTCACAGGTTTGTGTCATGTCTCTGTGCATGTTGCAGCTTCCTATGATTTTTTTTTTTTTTTAACATGATTTTAAAACATCCTTCCAGCTCACAGCAAGGATCTCTAATTGAGACCTAAAGCTGATGCTGCAAAGTCTTAGTCACACCCTTATAACAAAAGGGGAATGGGGTGGGGGAATAAATTTATTGGGTCTGCTTGCAGTCTCTAGCTGCAATATTTTCCTTGAGTTCTGCTCAAAGAGGAATGGGTTGGATTATTTCCATTTCATCTTTATTTATTGCCCACCAGCGTGCAGCACTGTTCTGAAACCAAGACACCCACCTCTGCCTGTGGAAACCATGAGGACTGGCTTGACATGCAAGATGAGTAACCTGGGAGCAGTTTCTGGGCTCTGTTGTTGGTGTGTGTCTGTCAGTGCAGGGTTAATACAGCTGCATACATGGTTTCTTGCTTTTCTTGTGTTCTGCCCAGCTGGAGGCTGGAAGCTGTTTTGGGTGGGAACAGCATCTCCTTGGGTCTGTTTGGAGAATGCTCAACACACCATGGGCTGGTGAAAGAGGCTGGAAGCAAGAGGAGCTTTACTTGTGGCTCCATCTCCCAGCCCTGCCTCCCCAGCCCCAGCAAGAGCCCTGGTTTCTTTGGCCAGGCAAACTCAGCACCAGGCAGCTGAGCTGGAGCCTTGGCCTAAGAGCCCCTGTGAAAATGACACTGCTTTAAAAGAAAAAAAATTAAATCCCTGACCTGCTCCATGGAGGAGGTGAGGGCACTGGGGCCCTGGGGTTGGACTTCTGCATGCCCTGACACTCCAGCTCAGCTTGCTCACCCAGAGCATCTGTGTTTTCCTGGCTATGGAAGCCTTGGGTTTGATTGACATCCCCACCTAAAGACCCTAAGGTGCCCTTTCCCACATGGGGTTTCTGCTCCAGGTCCCTCTCTGTCTTGGCTGGTTAGTTCTTGTCCAGTCTGATGATAGTTGCATAGAAATGATGTCCTCTGATTATTGTGTGGGAGGAGCTGCAGGCTTAGTGTGTTTCAGCTGTGGGGACACAGCCATAATATTTTCATTTCCTGGTAACACCCTCAATTCCTGATTCCCCCTTTTCAGGGCCTTTTTTTGTTTACATTGAGAGGTCAAACTCTGCAAGGTGTAACTGCAGCTGGTGCTGCTTTGGGTCAGGGGAGGTTTGGTCAGGGCTGGTCTCCCATCTCTTCCTATTTCTCCCTCATCTGTACCTGGAGGCTGATAATCCACAGCCATAACAAGGCAATATTGGACCAAATTATGCTCTTGGGGCATTTTTTTAACCCCATGGGAAGCTGTGATTGTGTGATACCTCAGCATGTCTGTGTAAATCTTGCAAGCCAGGAGTTAGATCCAGGAAACTTGTATAGTCTGGATAAGCCTTAGGGATGTTCACACACATTGTGTTACTCATCCAACCCCAAAACATTTAAACTTTTCCTATTACAGCTCTGTCTGCCAGTCACTTGGAAGCTTTAAAAGGGGAACTGGTGGGTGGTTCACTGTCTCTCTTAGTGTCTTCATCACATTTACTGCCTCCTAAGAAATAAAACCTTAAGCTTTTCTTTCTCATGACTTTACAATGTATCATCTTGGAAATCAATCTTCCCCTTCAATTGACTTAATAACCCTGTCTAAATTCATCAGCTAGAAAGCATTGGGTGGCAATTACAAGAAAAATCTTTTCAAACCCCACTCCCCACTATGGTGAGCGAGAGGGACAAAAATCTTTTACAACTTATAGGAGTATTTTTTCTGTCTTAGTAAAATAAAAGCAGCCCCCTGAGAGGCATGAGTAACTGTTGAGAACCAGTATTTAGATGTAGCAATGTATCTTCATGTTTATAGAGACCACAATTAAATTTTTTATTATTTTTTTTTTAATCTCCAGAAAATTGCAATTTGTAGCCAAATTTTTGGGGAGGGATGGGCAAAAGAAAGAAAGAAAAAAAAAAAAAAAGCCAGATTTTTAGTGTCTTGGGATTTGTGTTGTTTGTTTCTCTTCACTAACATACACAGTAAACTGCCCAAGTCCTGAGGTGACTCACGGGCTGTGCAGATGGTAAGAATCTCCTCGGGCTCACTGAGCTAACTGAGCAGGAAGGGATGCTGTGTAACCACCTCCTCCAGCCCCACGGTCCCTTCTGCAAAACCAGAGGGTGTGTGAAAACCCCTCCTGGAGCCCCAGCTGCAGGAATATTGGGTTTTCCAGGAAATTAGGGGTTTGGGGGAAGCTTGTAACCCAATGTGAGCAAAGGGAGATTGTTGGGGACTTCTGGAGGCTGCCAAGGTGACAGCCAAGTAGAGGATGCAAGAATGTGGGAGGAGAGTGGCTCTGGGAGGACAAAGGTAGCTTCCTTCAGGGTCAGTTCTCCCAGGACTGGTTCCTACCTCTGGAGGTCTTGGTATGAGCAGCTCTCTGCCTTGCTTTCACTGTTGTAGCTCAGCATTTGCCATCTTCATGAAGATTTTGAAGAAAAGAGGTAAAAAAAACCCAAAGGAGCAAAACAAACCACAACCCCCACACAAATAAAACCCAATCCACAAATAAAAACACCTTACCCTAGGTGATCCGCATGGTTGCCTGTCCCTGCTGCTTTCACAGTTGTGTGTGGACCTGCAGAATGCAAGTCCTGCATGAAATTCTCTGGAGACCCCTGGGAAACCAATCTGGGGCTGCTCAAACAGGATGCTGTAGATCTGCAGCCACTTCAGCTGGGGGCTTTGGGCACTGTGGTTCTGTACCCAAACGCACCTCATCTAACAGTGCGTGACCCAAGCTGCAACCTCCTCATGCTTCCTAGTCCTGATGACCATTAGTTTGAACATCCCTTTCCATTCCCTGGTCTCTGGGCAGGGAACAACAGCTCCCACCTATTCCTGCTGACCACAAGCTGTGGCTGCTCCTGCCTCACCAAGGCAGAAGGTAACCACGTTGGGTTGAAGTCATCTGCTTATGGTGCCTACTTGGAAACTGAGCTCCTCCATGGACCTGGCCATGCCTGTGAGTATCGAGCCTTTCTGAAAATCCTCCTTCTATTATATGTGTCTTTACATAAAGCCTCTTCTTGGCCTGGGGAGGGTTGAGGTTTGTAACAGCCTGTGCTTAGTTATAGATGTAATTTTATTTGCCTTTGTTAGAATCTTTAATATAAACCTCAGTAAAAAGCTTCTCTAATAAAAATGGCTCGGAGAAATAACAATAAACAGGTTTTATGATACAGAAGATGCATTAAAAAAAATGAATACTCCTAAGAAAAATGATCTTAAGAGTCTCAAAAAAATTTGGAATATGGGGGATTCATCTCCCCACCCTCTACAATCAAAGATGGGTGGTCTGTGTGCCAGCTGAGCTTCCTCACTCTGGCTCTTGTGGGCAGGAGGAGGGGAGCTGTGCTCTGTCTCTGTAATGAACTCTGACTGTCCAGGAAAGCATTTATTTCTGCAAAATTAAAAAGAAGGGAGGGGAAGTCAATGGAGCTGTTTATAGCTATATAAAAAGGTTAATGCTAACATATGTTGCCTCATGTTTTCAGAGCAGAAACCTTTGCAGAATGGTAGTGCAGAGTGCAGGTGGTGAGCCATCAATACCTTCATCATTTTTAGGGCAGGGCAGCTCATGTAAAGGAGGAGGAGAATATCTAGAACCCCTGAGGACACGTAATATTCAGGTGTGGATCCTGTAGGCATTGCATCACATAGGCTTTAAGGGTCTGTGCCCAGGATCTCTGGAGTTAAGTCATCCTCTTAGCAGGTCACGAAGTAATAGTTTCCCCTCTGCTTGTTTCTGCCTGCACAGGCATGGATGAGCTGGGCTGGGGGGTGCACCAGTGTCTCCAGTGCTGAGGTTCCCCAGGAGCCCTAGGCCAGGTTTGTGCAGTTGCCCTCTTGTTACTAGAAGATTTTGTTCAGTGAAAGGTGTCCACACCAATCGTGGTGGCTTGGTCCTGAAGGGATGAGGAGAACATGTGCCATGGGGGTAATCAGTGGCAGGTCGTCCAGGGGCTCCTCTCTCAGTCCTGGTCATGTGTCATGGAGAGTGGGTGATGTGATGGGTTGAGCAGCAGGTTGTGCCTTGAATTCACCTGAGAAGATCCCAGCTAGATGGCACAAGTCACAGACCTTCCAGTGTCACAGCTCCTAGCCTGTAAAATACTGGAAATACTTTATTTCTCCTCCTTATCAATGCAGACTTTGGGGGTAAGGAACTGACTCCTGGCCCCCCAAAAGCTGCAGGCTCTTGTAGGCAGCTAACCATGTACTGCCACGATGATGATACCCAGATGTGACATCTCTCTTCACAGATCTAGGCTGTGTGTGTTGCTTTAGGGATGCATGTTCTTAGAGATCAATCTTGCTTTCCTTACTTGCAAATGTTTGATTGGTGATTACCTGTATCTAACACAGGTTGCACCAGAAGGGTGAATTTTTGTGGTTTTGCGGCAGAAGACAATTTTTTTAAAATCTTTTTTGTTGCTGTAAGTGATCAAATAGAGACAACCCCTATTTCCTGCCTTGCCTTGTCTTCTGCGGGGGGAGTTGGGGGGCTGCTGGTGTGAGATCATCCCCTTTCAGAGGATAGTGAGTTCAGCTGTGAGACCACAATCTAAATACAGATGAGGTAACTGGCAAGGCTCCGAGATACTGCTGCAGGACCTCATATATCCTCCCTGCCTTTAGGATCCAGGTGTTGCAAGTTACAGAGTTGATCCTCCTGACATCAAACAGGGTTTTCTCCATTTGTAAGACCAACAAAAGGGTTGAACGCAGCGACCCAGGAGTTACAGGTGTTGTGATGATTTGATTTTCAGGGTGTGTAGTGTCGATGTGATCTTCCAGGAAGAGGGAAGGTGCTCATTGTATCAGGCCCATAGTTTGCTTTCCCATTTAGACCAGGGCCAGGTACTCCACTATAAATCAGGAACTTTGGAGCTGGGACTCACATGGTCTTTGCTTCCCATCCTCCTCCTAAGACTCTCTGGCAGATGGCCTGGTGGGACAGCAGGCAGGACTCAGATCAGTGTGGCAGGCTGGACTCTGCTGGGACTCTGCCTGTGTTCCCTTGGACCATTGTCCATATTGACATTTTTATGGAGCACTCTGATCATTGACAATTAGATTTTTGCCAGAAATGTTCCACCACAGAGTTTGCAAACTGAGCTGAAGAGCAGCTTAACTAATAATTAATGGTGGGCTTTCTACGAGCATTTCCATAAGACCCATTGCTGGTGGTTTGACTGAAAACATGAATGAGTTAAGCTTGACTCCACCTCTGCAAGGCAGAGAAAGATGTAAATATTGGGTTTCTTTCAGTAACACAAGCAGTTTTTCAGAGCACTGAACAGCACACAGCACAACAGAACTCCAGAGTTCTGTCCAATTCCCCCCAGCCATTAATAGCTGAACCTCTTCCCAGTGTCAGTAGCAGGATCCCCCCAGTGCCACCTGTGAGGTCAGGCCCATATAATGTCACACCCATGCAAAGGCCACCTGAAGACCAGCTGAACAAGTCCATCTTGAACTGGGTGTAGTAAAGAGGGTTGGGGAAAATAATTCCAAAGTGTGAGGGCTTTCCTGATGCCTTTATTAGCAATATCTGTTTGAAAATGGAGTGAGCTCTGGCTCGGGTCTCGATCTGTTGCAGCTGTAGCTCATGGCACAGGGACAGAGGCAGCTCCTAGGTGTGAAGTTCTGCAAGGAGTGAGTTCATTTTGAGCAGAAGGGTGGCCTGGCAGTGGGCGAAACCATGGAGAGGAGCAGTTAGACCAGGAGAGGGGCTGGACATTCCAACTGCAACTAAGTTTGAAGTCTTCTGGTTTGGAGAACACTTCCTAGGTTTTTAATTCATCCGTTTGCTTGGTTTTGTAATGGGAAGGCTGGGGGCTCCTCACCCCCACCCTGGGCTGGTGGTGGTGGAGGGTGCTGGGGGAAGATCAGTCCTTGCTGTTACTCAGGCTTCACCTCTGCCCTGGCCTGGATGAAGCTACAAACACTGCCAGGTCATCTGAGATGGGAAAATGTTGGGGTGTTTTTCCTTCTATGTGTTTTCTTAGTCTGTGTTGATGCTGTTAGGAAAATCGATTGTCTCCTTCATTGATTTCCTTTCCTCTGGACTCAATTATTTTACATCTCTTTTTTGTTTGTTTTTGAGAAGGAGGTTGAAGCTGATGCAAGTGAAATAACCTTCAATCTGTATTTCTGAAGGTACAGGACCAGTCTGTCAGGCTGTTGGCACGAAACAACAATTGTTTTATTGTTGGGGTAAGTAAATAAGAACAAGAAGCCTTAAGTATTGGCATATGTTGGTACTTAGCCAAAAAAGGTCTCTAAACAATACGTTTTCTATTCATTCCAGAAACCTCATACTCCGTTATTTCTCATTTAATGCTGTTGGCAAATACCCATGTCACCATCTAATTTTTGACTGTAGTTCAACTTTTTTAGTGCAAAGCTAATCCTCATTATAGTTGTAAACATGTGTTTCATTTGGCCCCGTGCTCATGTGCTAAAGTGACAAAGGCAATCTAGGGTTTCTGTCCAAAGTGGGGATGTGTAGGTAAGCATTTTGTTCAATTTACTTCATCTTTCATACAGTGAAAATCAGCCTAGTTGCTTAATGGGGAAGAATGTTTTTATAAGCCTCTCCATACCCTTGTGCTTGGCCTGGTTCCTGCTCTCCATCTTTTTGGTTTTGGGAAGGTGGAATACACTAAGGAGGAAAAAGGGCAAGTGGATCTAGGAATGATCTTGTGCAGCAACCCTGTGTTTGTCCCTTACATCTTTATGGGCTTTTCAGCCACCAGTGTTTTAGAATTTTTATTTTAATGTGCCTTGGTTTCCAGGTAGGAGATTTACAAGTTCAGTCATTCATGAGGCCCTGCTTGAAGTGAATCTCCTTTAAAATGAGACTCCTTGTAAGGGATCCCAGATCAGCATCCCTGAATTCACATTTCATTTTGCCTGAAGGCAATTTTATTTTGTAAAACATTTAATAGTTTTTAATAGCAAAATTCAGCCTGACTACTCTGCCTCTGGTGGAACAAGTGACAAACTGTTTATCAAAATAATCTGATTCATGGGAGCCTGACAATGTCTGCACCTGAGGTTTAAGTGTTGTCACCAGCCACTGAACTCCTTAAAATGCAGCAGAAGCCCCTGAACCTTCCAAGGACAATGAGATACCACTAACCCCAGTCCAGTGGGATCAGACCTGGTTCCTCTGCAGTTCCTTTCATTAGGCTAGGAGAGGATAGAGTAGGATGCAATACAATATCTTTGTTGCAATGATGCCCAGATACATCATCTAGTTCAACAATTAAAGTTAAGCATCATAATGAAGCTCCTGGTGAAGTGTAGATTTGTGTTGGCTCTTTTGCTAATTACTGCTAATTTGTTACCCAGGAATGGGCCAAACTGAGGGAAGAGGTTGGAGGCACAGGTGAAGGAGGAGTTTTGTTCCTAAATGTGGTCTGCAGTGTGGTGGGAGTCAGCACAGTGGTTGCAAACCATTATGGTCCTACAGTGATAATTCCAGACTAGAAAGTCTCCTGAGACATTCCCAAGCAGACCCAGCCCATCCCCTTGGTCTGGGGTGGGTCCCACAGCTCCAACAGCTGATGGCTTGGTCAGAGTTTGCAGTAAAATAAAAACAGTTTGCTGCAAAGCACTTTTCTATATTCAACTCCAGGCTCGAGCCACAAACATTTCTCTGCGTTTGCACAAACCACGAAGTTAAATTGTCTTCTTGTATTTAAAGAGGTTCCAAATTCCACTCATACATTTCCCGTTATTGTCGCCCCATTATCCTTTCTCATTTCTGCTGGCTTTCTCACCCAGCAGTGGTAAAGCCCAGGCTTTTGCTCAAACGTGTGGTTGTTATAAGAGGGAAGTTCTTTTCAAATATTAAAATGTTTTTAAAGACAATCTTGGTCATCTGCAAGGAATCAGTTTTCAAAGAAGCGTTTGATGGCCTGACAATCAGCTGAGCCTGGGATGAGATGGAATGATCCAATTCATGCTGGAGGAAGAGTCAGTCTTCTGGAGAGCACATGAGTTTAGAAGAAACTGGTGAAGCTGAATTTTGAAACTACCCATTTGGCTTTTGAAGTGTGTTTTGCCCCACAGGTGGTCACCCCTATTTACCAATGATGGAAAATAGTGGCTAGTCAATAACTATTGGTGACCAAAGCTGGAGTAAACCTTGTTAGAGAGCATCAAATAAGCTTGGAGGTGCAGCACATGGAGAGCTCACCTGGATGGTGCTGTGGGAGAAGTCCAGGGCTCTAACATCTCAGGTGGCTGCAGCAGACACGTGGATGTGAAATCATTTCCTAGAAGAGCAAATTCTGCATTCTGCCTTTAGGTTCTGCCTAGAGAAACCTCTAGGGTTTTCTTGTCTGTGTTTTGCTCTTTTTCTTTTAGTGTGACAACTTCACAGGGACTAGTGTAACCTATAGCATTGCTCTTGAAACAAGCCTGAGTGCATCCCAGGTGTCTGCTTTGGGAGGATCAAAGCTAGCTGAGAGTTTAAGAGTATCCTAGGAGTCTGGAAGAAGGTGGCATGGTTTGTACAGAGGGCAGCAGCAAGGAGAAATGATAATTGTATCAGACAAATTATCCCATCTTTCATTGCTCTGGGGGACAAGTCCACCAGGACCTCTCAGCCTCTTGATTAAAGCTCCAAAGGTTTTACTACCTCCACCCGGTATCTCTGGTGCATTTGTTTCACACCTTCTGTAACAGCCTTCATTGCTCTCCAGTGCACGCAGGACGTTTCCTACATTCTTCAATTTATTTCTCTTGCCATCAGCTCTGGATATTGTTTTGTTTGTGTATTTGGAGAACCTTCACTATTAAGTTTCAGTGTGTTAATATGAACAAAACCAGAAAAAAACCACACCCTTTCCTGGCTGGAATTCCTCCAGTTCTCAGCAGAATGGTTGCATTTCAAGCTGGCATGTTCACCACGCTGCGTGACTGGGGTACCCACATCATTTCTACTGGCTTTCCTGCATGTCCAGGCTCAGAAGCAACAGTAACTTTGGTTTTGGTGTTGTGGTTTATTTTTTAGTTTTCTTTTTTATTCATTTCAGTGCTGGTAAAGAACAGTCAAGGCTTTGGTGCTCAAGGCCCAGCACTGGCACTGCTTTAAAACCCATTCATGCTTTTCAGGTATCCAGCTTCCAAACTACTGGGGGCACAAGGGGAATGTAAACATTGTTCTGTTATTCAACCTACAACATGAGAGCATTGAGTGTGACAAGGCTCCAGGTACCCTGTGTCCCCTCCTCACCCAGATCAGACACTGATATCCCTCCCTGGTGACATCCAATCTGCCGAGCTGGTTTTCACTCTAACAATTGGCCACTGTCAATGCTGGTTCTGCTTCTTCCTGCCTGCCCTGCCAGAGCTGCTTCCAGGAGCTTTTCCTTGCCTTTCTCAGGGTTCAAGTTCATAGCAGTTCTGTCTTAAATACAGTTTGGGTGTATTTAAATACCAGCTCAGGTGTGTGCTGCATTTACTTAATATGTATAAGGAAGGAGGTGATTTCAGATGTTCTTTGAACCTTGTATCAAAAGCCTAGCCAGATTTTTTTTTCTTTTTCTTTTTTCCTGTGAGATAGATATATGTGGTATTAAAAGTTATGAAACTGTGTGAGGTGAGGCTGCCTGCAGAACCCCAAGTTGGCTGCAGAACCTGGGATGAATTTCAGGTTGTGCCACTGACTTGACACTGGACTCAGAAGAGGGATCAGTGCTAACGAAGCCAAACAAACGGGTTGCAGGAACAACGTTTGCATCGAGGGTGTGGACAGAGGAGGGGAGGGATGAGCACAAGGCTCCTCACTGAGAGCACAACTGAGATGGTGAGGCCAGGTCTGGCACCAATGTCTGACTTCACAGCAGCGTCAGAATGTTCAAAATGCGAATTTAATCTGCGATATATATAAGAATTATAACCAGTAATAAATGTGCTCAAACCCAGGCAGGAGAGAATTACCTCTTTTGCTCAGCTGGCAGAGCTGGATCCAGAACAGGACTCTGGACTTTGGTGTAGTTTGAATTAAGCTGGGTTTCTGCATTGTATTATTTTTATAGCCTCTTCCCATCCGATGGAGATCCCTATTTCTTTGCTAACAGGAAGCGTATGGCTCTGCGCGCCGCCCTCTGCACAGGCCTTGGGCAAGGAGAAGGCAGCAGCCCACTGCTCTGCAGGGGAATGCTTGTGCCCTGATGGTTCAGGGCTCCCCAGGCTGGTGGATGGAATGGTCCATCCCAGCATCCAAGTTGAAGCAGCTCCCTCCCAAAAACGTGCCATCTCTCTGGCTGTGCTGAAAGACCTTCTTTGCTGGCCCTGAAAGCAGCAGGGAAGTGTTCCCATCTCAAGCAGTTTGCTTCTCTTTATGTACCTTTGGCCTCAGGGTCAGGAAACCTTAATAATTTCCTTTTTATTAATTTAATCCATAGTTCCTAGTAATTACCATAAATTAAGCCTGCTGGGGGGAAAAGCACAGCCAATAAACTACAGAAACTGCTAGCTTTATTTGGGTAACGTCAGTACCTAGAGGATCACATTTCCTGTAGGTCAGTCCCTTGGTCGTTGTGATTAACTTGAGATCCCACTGAAAGGCAAAGACTTTCCCATCCACCTTTTAAACCAGGCTTGGACATGCCAGGAATTCTGCTAATACACAGGGTCCTATTAAAAGCTTAACCTTGGTGTTAACTGAACTTATTCCTGCCCCTGTGCAGGTCCTGAATATTTCTCGAAGATTGTTCTCCACAGTTTGAATGGGCTCATCTGGAGACACTGGTTTATTCTTCCTGATGGTGTTCCCACTGGTGAGAGGACATAGTTCTTTAAACACCTCACAGATCAGCTTGTGGATGCAAGTCATTCATTGTCAGCCAAGAACAACAAAAAGTGGTAATCCAGATTTGCAACAGGAATTATCACAGAGTGGTTGGTGTTGGAAGGGACCTCTGAAGATCATCTAGTCGAAACCCCCTGCTAGAGCAGGATCACCTACAACAGATCCCACAGGAACATGTCCAGGTGGGTTTTGAGAAGGAAACTCCACAGCCTCTTTGAGCAGCCTGTCCCAGGGCTCTGTTACCCTCAGAGTAAAAAAGTTTTTCCTTATCTTTCAGTTGAACTTCCTCTGCTTCAGCTTGTGCCTGTTGCCCCTTGTCCTTTCACTGGACACTGCTGAAAAGAGTGGACTCATCCTCCTGACACCTGCCCTTTAGATTTTTATAAGCCTTTGTGAGATTCCTCTTCTCCAGGCAGAACAGTCCCAGCTCACAGTGTTATTTTGCAAAGACCCTTCCTTGGTCCTCCTTCCCAGCCCTGTTGGAAAAGGGGCACTTGGAGCATGATGAAGAAAGTGGGAATTATAACAAACCCATGGGATGAGAGGCTGACTCCAGGAGCCTGCAGAGGCCCCGTAGTAAAGGGTTGTTGGTTTCCTTTCCTCACTGGGCTGAAGCCAGGCATTCCTTTTTCCAGTCCTCCCAGCACTGGAAAGGAAACGTTCCCATTTGTTAGCTGTGGAAGTGCCTAAGCCAAAGGTTACCAGGCTGAGGTGATATTTTTGCATTCCTACAATGTCTTGGCTTTTTTAAATTAAATTCTTGCAACATGAGGATTTAATCCCTTCTGGTATATACAGGGTGTGCATGTGTATGTATACATGTAGATGATTTTTTTTTTTTTTCTCCCCTACAAAAATTTCATCAGGCAAGTTATTTGTGTTTTTGAAAATTGGCTCAGATACAGGGTCAGTAACTTTCCACCCAGAGCCTGTGGTAAGGTTTGGGGTTTGAGGCTGAATAGAGGGTCAAGTTTTAGGGTTGTTCTTGAGGCGAAACTAGATCTGGGGTTGAGAGCCACTAGGGACTAAATCTCTTGTATTGTTATTGAATTGATATTTTTTTTAAATTAAAAATAGTGGAAATAAGCAGTTTTCCTGTGCCCAAGTATTAAAAGCAGGGTTCCACCACATAGAAAGCGCTACTAAGAAAATTAGTGGTTTCCAGTAGGGAACTGGGTTTGAAATCCAATCCCAGGAGGGTAAGGTTGGAGCCATAGGCTGAAAATTAAGCTTCAGCAAAACAAAAAGCATTTTGATGATAGTAGGGTGAGGGTGGGGGAAGAGCACAGGCTGTACCCTGCCCTGGGAAGCTGTGGAAGCCCCATCCCTGGAAGTGTTCAAGGGCAGGTTGGGTAGGGCTTGGAGCAACCTGGTCTAGTGGGAGGTGTCCCCATGCAGGGGGCTTGGACCTAGATGATCTTCAAGGGCCCTTCCAAACCAAACCATTCTGTGATGAGATGATTCTATGAAAGTAACTGTGCTCAGATCCTGGCTGGCTCTGTTAGGGTGTTTGGACACATGGGCCATCACCTTTGGGGATGTTTGGGTCCTTCCTCTTCCCACATCTAGTACATTTGTCTTGGGGCATTTTGTCCTTAGGAAGCAAATCCCTTTGGAAGATGCCAGGAAGGATTCAAAGCAGGGGGCCATGATGGGGCAGCTCTCTGGTGCTGCCTTGTTTTTATCTTCCTCCCCAGGTTCTCAGCAAATAACCTTTCACTTGCCAGGGTGAGAAAAAATGTCAAAGATAAAGACTAAAGACATGACCCTGGTGTATGCATCTCAGTGCAGTCAAATCCTTCAGGTTTCCCTCTCTCCTACTGGGACAGACTCTCCCAGTATTTCTTCTGGATCTCTGGTGTTCCCCACAATCACTGCCTGAGCAGGCAGAGGGTGTTGAGCACCCAGCAGGATTCGCTCCAAATCCAGCCTCTCTCTCCAAGCTTGGTACCCACTTCCATCTGAACCATCTCCATCCCTGCAGTGCTGGGTGTCCTGCCTGCAGGCTCAGCTGGGGAGCTTGTGGGCCTTCTGCAGTGCCTCAAATATTTCTTACATCTGGTGTGTTTTCCATGCAAAATGTTTTGTGTTTTGTTTTTTTTTAACAAGCACTTATTTGTTTTGTTGGGTTTGGTGTTTGTTTTTTTTTTTCCAAACAGGCTGAGAGCCTTTACTGGGGCATCTGGTTTTGCAAATATTTGAAAAAGTTGAAATTTTTTCATTCTTGGCACTAAAAATATCCCTGCCTCTTGCCCACTATAATCAAAAAGGATTGAATGAATGTTAAAGCAGATCACGTGGGGTTTCTGCTGAGTGTTGCGATCGTACTGAGTGAACAGAAAGTACCTTTCTCGTTAGAACTGGTTCAGTATCCAAAACTATGGTTGCTGAATTCTTGATTTATGAAGAGCTCTGTGGCTTACACCAGTCAAAGCTTTGTCACAGAGTTTCAGGAGACCTTTGAGGGTGTGAACCAGAAGAGGAGCTTTTGTTTTCCCTCCAAGATATTTGTGTTCTTGCTGGAAGACTCTGCCCAGATTCACTCCATTGGCATGAGGCTGCTGCCAGGCTCCCCCAGGAGCCAAAGCCAGGCACCACAAAGAGCAGCTCCAAGGTTCCCTGAGCAAATGGAAGGGATCTGAGGGAATTGAGGGATCTTGAGGGAATTTTGAGCCAGCAATGTGCCCTTGTGGCCAAGAAGGCCAATGGCATCCTGGGGTGCATTAGAAAGGGTGTGGTTAGTAGGTCAAGAGAGGTTCTCCTCCCCCTCTATTCTGCATTGGTGAGGCCACATCTGGAGTATTGTGTCCAGTTCTGGGCCCCTCAGTTCAAGAAGGACAGGGAACTGCTTGAAAGAGTCCAGCGCAGAGCTACGAAGATGATTAAGGGAGTGGAACATCTCCCTTATGAGGAAAGGCTGAGGGAGCTGGGTCTCTTTAGCTTGGAGAAAAGGAGACTGAGGGGTGACCTCATCAATGTTTACAAATATGTAAGGGGTGAGTGTCAGGGGGACGGAGTTAGGCTTTTCTCAGTGATGACCAGTGATAGGACAAGGGGTAATGGGTGTAAATTGGAGCATAGGAGGTTCAAGGTGAATATCTGAAAAAATTTTTTTTACTGTGAGAGTGACAGAGCCCTGGAACAGACTGCCCAGGGAGGTTGTGGAGTCTCCTTCACTGGAGACATTCAAACCCACCTGGATGTGTTCCTGTGTGATGTGCTCTGGGTGACCCTGCTCTGGCAGGGGGGGTGGACTAGATGATCTTTCGAGGTCCCTTCCAACCCCTAAGATTCTATGATTCTATGAATTCAACCTCCGTGATGGTGATGCACCAGGCCACTGCAGCTGCTTCGAGCTTCTTCCAGCTACTGCTTCCTGGGAATGCTGGTAAGGTCACCAAATCTGGTTTATTTGTGTGTTGCTTCACCAAGTTGTGATTTGGCACTTTTTAAAAAATGATTTTTATTATTTTTCTTGTGCCTGCTGCACTTGGATTTAGTTTTGATAGAAGCTTTCAAAAAAAACCCAACCCTGGGGCAAAGGGAGGAACTAGGCTTGCATCTCTCCCATCCCCATTTAATGATAAATATTCCATAGTATAATATTAGGAATGGTTGTGGCTAAGGGGTTGATCCAGTTTCTGGTTGGTCAACAGACATTATTCCATAAAAAGTCCCCAGTGAGGCAGTGGACAGCCTGACCACCAGTGCTGGTGAAGCCAACGTGTGAGTCCTCACAGAGAGGAAACTGGGGAATTTCTTCTTATTGACAATTTAAAGGTCAGGCTTTGGTTTTGTTTCTCAGCTGCAAGTACAGAACAATTCAGCTTCTCACTGTGGTGCTGCCCTTCCACCTCCTTCCCCTGTGGATTTTCCTCTGAATTTAATTGGTTTGCAGCCCCACCTTTGGCAGCTGAGGCAGGACAACATGTGAAACTAGAAAGTTTCCCAGAAGGGTTTGATCCAACAAAACACTGGGACTTTGCTTTTGGGATTGAATGTTGGGCTCTTCTAAATGGAGGGGTCACCTGCTCTCAGCTCATTTCAAGCGAGACTGGCATTTGATGGAGCAATTTAAGAAGATGGAAAGGAAGGGAAATTGTGTCCATCAAGGCAATGGAAGGACTTGTGCTCTCTCCCAGCCCCAAAAGTACATCACAGTAATTTAAAGGAGCAGCACATGTTCATTTACAGAATCTGTGCCACAGAATAATGATCATTCATCAGAGGAGATGTGTGCTTCATACAAAAAAAAAACAAACCACAAAAAACCCCAAACAAACCAAAAAAGAGCCCAAGATTGCAAAGCTGCTCAGCCCAGCCTGTAGCTGAAGCATGTTGTGATACCCCTGGGTAAAGATCAAACTGGGAAGGACTTCCCGACATCTGATTCTCCTCAATTTCACTTGGATCCAAATCTAGCAAAAGGGCATTTTTATGTCTGGTCACAGTCCAAAAAGATATAGCAAAATCACCTGGAGTTACAAATGTGTTGCAGAACCTGTCCCTAATCACATTAAGAGCTCTAAACTGTAAGGCTCAACTGTTTGCCAAATGAAATATTCTCCTCTGGTATTTGCAGAAAGGAATTACAGTCTGTGAGTCATGGTTTTCATTTGGTATCGAAACACAGTCTCTGGTCTATGGGCCCAATCCTGAGCTGGGGGAAGGAGTCGATACAGGGGCTTGTTTTTTGAGGGAAGAAGGGCAAGGTTATTCCAGCTTCACACCCACCTTGGGACTGGGACCCACGGATCCAGGGGCTGACCCACCAGTTGTCCCCGTTGGGTGCTACCTGCCTTTCATGGATGTTGGTGACACCCAAAGGCAGCGAGGTCTCTGATTATGTATTTTTTGGGCTCTTGGTTTCCAGCCAGGCTTTTGAGCCCTTGGGATTCACAATGTCCAGCTTCTGAGAGAAATGGTGGTGGTTGTGGGATTTGAGGTTGCCAGCCACTAAGGATTGGAGGCTTTCTGCAGAAATGTCTGGCAGCTGCCTGTGGTGCACTGGTGTCTCTCCAGTGGCTTTGATGTGTCATGGTGACCACTGGACTCTTGCTCCAAGCTTCAAGTGCAGCTAGCCCTATTTTTTGCCCCGCTTTGACTAGTCATTGGCCACCAGCTGTAGACCATGGTCTGCTGGTGGCACGTGGTTTGTGCATGAACTCCTGGACTTGGTATCCCCCAATAAACCCATGAACTGGGCGACGTGGAGGTAAAGGTATGAGGAGGGAACAGAGAATCTGAGAAAGCAAAATATTAAAAGCATCAAGTCAACTGCTGAGAGGAGAAGCAGGGTGAGATGGCCTCAAGTTGTGCCAGGGGAGGTTTAGGTTGGATATTAGGAAAAAATAAGATTGGATATTAGAAAAAAATTCTTTATTGAAAGGTTTGTCAGGCCCTGGCACCAGCTGCCCAGAGAAGTGGGGGAGTCCCTGTCACTGGAGGGATTTAAAAGCCATGTGGATATGGTGCTGAAGAACATTGTTAATGGTTAGACTTGAGGATCATAAAGGTCTTTTCCAACCAAAACAACTCTCTGATTCCATGGCTTAGAGCTCCAACCTCCCAGCCATGCTGGATGCCCCTCACAGGGTGTGAGCACAAGCCCAGAGTTGGGGCCGTTTGCTGCCACTGTGCTTCGTTACAGTCAGACTGGAAGAAATGCCTGGAGAGCTGTCCCGTGTCCCAGGGGAAGGAGAACCCAACCTCATTTATAAGCTATCAGCGTGAAGAGTTGAGGGAAGCAGCATAATCCCTTGGGAAGAGCCAGGCACTCCCTTGGGGCCTGCCCAGCTCTCCACAGCCTGCCCACCCCCCCTTGTCCAGGGGCACTAGCCATGCCCAGGGGATTTCAGCCTGACTTCTCACAGTGTCTTAATGTGCCCCAGCTGGCAGCAATAATTGGAGAGTTATTAAATAACTGTCTGCAGTGACATACAATCTGCAGAGCACTGTACCAATTATTTTTTATTTGCTTCCCTCTATCTCGACGTGTCTCCATCCACCCATCCCACCCTGCCACAGTTCCCATGAACAATTTACTGTACTGATTGTAGGGTAGCAGGAGCTTCTGCAACAAAGAAACTACTTTCTTTTCTGCCATGGTTAATGCCCCAATTTAATGAGTCCTTCGTATCATTCTCACCACCCTAAATTAAAGGGTAGCCTATGCAATTAAACTGTTTAGGTTTCAGAATGCTCCTCTCACAGTTATCTGCAAAATGGGTTGAAATGCAGCTGCTACTAATATTGCTTCTATTGAAACTGGCAAAGGAAAAACAGCTTTCATCTCTTTATTTTTAGTAGTGTGCCTTTACTTTCAATTAAACTAATTATTTGCACCATCCTATTCCTGATCCTTGTCCCAGGAGGTTTTCCTAGCCAGGAAATATTTTATGCAATACATAAGTGTAGATGCTTAGACCTTAATGTTTGGGTCTTTCAGGAATGAGGAGAGAGCTGGGATTTGCAGCCAAATCTTTGCCTAATTTACACCAGTATTAATCCAGAGCAAAGCTGTGGTTTGTAATGGCCTTACTCTAGATTTAAGTTTTGTTAGATCACAATTTCCCTTTTTTTTCCCTCTTTTTACCCTCTTTTTTATTTTTATCTTTATTTTTTTCCCCAAGTATAAGTTTAAAGAGGAAAAGAAGTTCCCCAAAACCCTTCTCCCCAAATCTCATCTTTGCATCTGGATCCTATTGCTGTATTAACAGGGGCCAGATAAGAACCTGCATTAATAGAGCATCCTCGAGGACCCCTGGATTCTTCCCATCAGGAATCACTTCCCTGACATCCAGCCTGCTAGAGGTGAAAAGCAGCTGCTCTTTAAGGAGTAGGAAGAGGTTTGATCCCTGCTTGGATTGGGGGCAGAGCAGGGACCTCGCAGCACTGAGCAAACAGAGGGTTCACACCCACAGCTCCCTCCCTAACCCCACCTTGTGCTCTGCGGGATTTTATCCGGGCAGGAAAGGTCTGGGTCCATGGAGAGACTGAAGGAAAACGCTGGAATAACAGCTGAGGGACTTGAGGGAGGGGCTCTGTGTTTTGGGGTTTTTTGGCAGAATGTAATGACTGTCTGGATTCCTGCTTGTCAGGGGAGCTGCAGATGCCAACCTGGCCACTCCTGGGGCTGCTCAGGAAAATTCCCTCTCACTGGCATCGGAGGAGACAGAGGGATCCAGCCCAGCAGCCTCAAGCACTCACACAGGTAACACCACCGTGTTTGCTGCCTCTTGCAGGAAGTGCCATAGACCTCGGGAAGCAGAATTGCTTTTTTTTTTTTTCCTTTATGTCCCCAAAACATCCAAATTAGAAGCAGGAATAAATGGCACAAGGAAAAGCTCTTCCCTGCGCTTCCCTGAGAAAGGCTCTGGAGCAACCCGAGCTGTTACCCTTGGGACACATCTGCACTGAGGTTTCTTCCTGCCCCAAACCTGTCAAGATTCAATATTCATTTTAATGATCTCATTCTATAAAGAATGGAAAGAAAAACAATGCATTCAATAGAAATGAGATTAGAAATGGGAGGGGAATGAATTACAAATGCAA
Source organism: Chaetura pelagica (assembly GCF_000747805.2). Lineage (NCBI taxonomy): Eukaryota > Metazoa > Chordata > Aves > Apodiformes > Apodidae > Chaetura > Chaetura pelagica. Next base: position 1,956,951 of record NW_009952879.1, on the reverse strand, counting down.
GAGTCTGCAGTTATTCCAAGGAAGATAAATCTCATTTTAAGTGGTCTCCAGTGAAATCGTGTCTTGCTAAGAATAAAACAAAACAAACCTGTTTTTGTTGATAAATAAAAGTGTGAGGTAGTGGTAGGGAATGTTTTCCAGCACTAGTTGGTTGTCCCCATACCTTGGGGCTAATGATACCTCAGTTTTATTCTTGGTCTTGTAGTAAATCATTTAACACCCTGTGCTGAACTTGCAGCACAATCTGGAAAATCAAACTGCAGTGAACAAACCTACAACTGACATCAGTGTGTGACTCTTGGTGAAGTTGTCACTGCCAGGCTACTGCCTCAATAGGATCATGAAGTCTGGAGTGCGTAATGAATTGGAAGGTGCACATTAGTGTCATTTCAGCAGCCCACACACAATTTGCCTCAGACTGTTGTGGGTAAGGCTGTCCCTGGGAGAGAGATTTTAATCTGGGGCTGGATATCACGGGGTGATGAACCTCTTCTATATCTCCCAGTGTAGACATGACACCAGTGATGGCTTGAAAAGTCTATCTGGTGTTTTTTCTTATGTGTATTTTGTCAGATTTTCTGTCTGCATGAGCAGCAGGAGAGGTGTTTGCTCTGCAGAACTCTCCCCCAGTCCCTTCTCTGTCTGGTCCTCAAGCTGTAGTGAGGAAGGACCAGGGCAGGGATTGATAAGAGGAACTGAGCTGCAAACACCCACCAGCTCCACAGCGTGGGGCTGCCACCACATTTGCTGTCTCCTAATCAAAACAGATTGGCCTTTTCCATCCCACACCTGATGACCAGGAGGGAAGTGCTGGCATGGGAAGCTCACCCTGTATGGAATGGGGGGAGGTATCCCTAGGAAGAATGTGCACCCCAGAGCTGGCTTGTGCTGAGCCAGGGTATGTAGAGCTGTGTGAAACCAGCCAGTCAGCAGCCAGGGAGCTAATGATTCCCTTCAGGATTGCATCATTAGATGCAAACTTGAGTCACTGTGAGGTGATTTGGGAAAACAGATCAGGATTCATTTCTGAGGAAACACGTTGGAGCTGTTGCAAGAGTCTCCTGCTGAGAAGGTGCTCAGAGGCACAGCCAGCACCTCAGGGCCACCACTGGCTCTTCCCTTGGAGACACGGGCCAAGATCCATGCCCATGGGAGGCTGGCAGGATTCCCCTCTTCCACCACCCACAGCTGCTTTCTCCTGCCTCCCGCCTGCCTTCCCTGAGATAGTTGGAGTAATAGAATTGGCACCACTGGAATCCTAGGGCAAAGCTTCAACATCTGTCAGCAGCTATAGCATCCTGTCCTCTGGTGGTCCAGCTGCTCCCAGCCCCTTTGCTCTGGCCAGATGAGGTGTCTCCCTGCCCTGCTCACTCTCTGCTGCTGCCTCTGCCAGGTGGGCATGACCTTGTGCCATCAGGAGAAGTGTATTTGGCAGGGGCTGGAGAGAGGTGACCTGGCAGCCCTTTGGTAGCAGGTTCAGTGTTTATCTTGGAAACCCAACAAAAACTGCAAAGCTGGAATCATCAGCATTTGAGCTACTAGTCATTCTGCAGAGCCACTCAAGCCACAGGAGCATTTCTAGCCCAAGGTTGCAAACTGGTGGCTTCAAGATGGTAGATAAGGGCAGAGAACATGATGTGAAGGTCTCAGAGCAGCGAGAGAAAAGGAGCCTGAGGAACAATCCAAAGCTTGATTGTATGTTGGCCGAAGATCAACACTTACACTTATCTGATCATCAGTAAGCAGAGATCAATTATTCAGGAAGTTTAAGCACATGCTGGGAGTGCAAATAAACATGCAAAGTGCAAATCAACAGTTTGATTACTAAGAAAACAAGGGTTATGGCTACAGAGAAGGGCTGGATGGATACAAGCCCATTACTTGCCCCTGCAAAAAGGTTTGATCACAAAATGAATGCCATGAGAGACCAAGATGTGGTCACTGGAGGTGAGGTCTTTGTTAATATGTTTATAAAGATATGAGACCTGTGTGTTTACTGAAGAAGCAGATATTGATGTATTTGAAAATAAAATAAGCAAATGTTTGCCTAGTGAGGGAGAAAAATTCATACAGAAACACATTGAATAATGGGGGAAATCCTCAAGAATAAAGTATTATTAAAACAATGAAACCCTAGTGAGGTGAGTCAGCTGGTGGGTCCTGAAGACTGGAGAGGACACATCCTCAGAGCACCTCCCATGAGTCATTTTCTAGGGAGCTCCACACCACTGGCTGCTTGAAGAGATGACAGATGGGAGACCCCACTTTAAACCTGCCCATTCCTGGTGAGTTTTAAGCAACAGAAGAAGGTACAGGGTGAAGAAGAGTGTTTCAAACATAGGGCATCGCAGCCCTCGTTACTGCTGTTCACACGGTGCTCACCATAGGACTGGTAACAGAAGAGGTTTTGTGTGTCCTCACAGCTGCATCTGCCCATGACAGCAAAGCCACACAGCACAGGTGACACTCTGGGACACTGGGGTGGCAGCACAGCCTCTGCCCAGTGGCTGCAGGCTCAGGACTGGCTGTACTGTGTTGCCCCTTTGAAGACAGTACCACAAAATCAGGTCACCTTTGTCAATTAGAGGTTGCGCCTCAGAGAGATTTGTTGGTTTTGCTTTTTTTCCCAACCTCCTGGCAAAAAGCAGCAGCCCCCAGTAGGATCAGCTGTTTATATGGGAGAAAAACACAGGAAAACATGGTGAATTTGGCTATAAAGGGTCTTCTTTTCTTCCTCAGCAAACAATGTCTCACTACAAATAACTGCATACCCCCAGCCTTGTGCTGTCCTGGGTGATGCTTAAACTGCCAATAATCATAAGGCTGCTGTCACAGTGCTGCTCAATGGGGTTGACAGATTGTATCTCAAAAGTCCCTTTATTGGACCTTGTTCCCAGAAAAGCTTGCAAATTGCTCTGATCTTACCAGACAAAGGCGTTGCTCGCTCTCCGAGTCCTTGGATATCCTACATAATGAGGCAGGAATTGGTGAGAATTACCTGAGATAAAATATCCCTTGCAACATCAAAGTTCCTGATCTCTCAGCTGTCAGCTGCAGGTATGTGAAAGTCCTGACAGGCTGAAGATGGAAGGAGGAGATAAAGCAGAAGAGAAGAAAGGGGGGGAGAATGGAGAAAAGTTCTGTATGAAATGTTATATCATTGGATTTGGCACAAAGATTTTGATGCAACAGGTCTGTGGGGCTGGCTGGCATGTGAGGAAGGCACAGGGCATCTGCTTTTTGAAATGAACAGGCAGCTGATGCCAGGCAGCCAAGGACAGATCCTGATCTTCATCACACCACTGGATAATGGAAGCAGGAGTAGCAGAGATCGGGATGCAGCTAAATCATGATGGTACAACCCCCCCATCTTCCCCATCCCCTTACTCTCAGCTCTTGGTTGCTTTTTCCAAGTAAAATAGCTGAAGTGGGTCAGCTGCTGAGGTGGAACTGCTGGTGTGACACAAGGTACTGTCTTTTGGCCTTCTCTGCTCTGCACATTGAACAGGAAAGGTCCTTGCTGAGGGTCCCAGCTCCCCCGGGTTGTTGGCAGCAGCTACGGCAGGAGAAGCAGGCTCAGACCTTCACCAAGGCAGCCCAGCCTGGATTGGTGGCAAAACCCCAGGGGGGTGGCAGTGAAGCCCCAGGTCAGTCTGAAATGGTTTCACTGACACAGAATCAAAGAGCTTGAGCTGAAATGGGAGCTGACTTATTCATTGCAAGTCTTGCCCTTTCACACTGCAAAGGCTGGAGAGACCTTCCCTCTGCCCACTGCTCCCACACACCTTCTGTATCTCCCAGGACTCTTTTTCTAGCAGATCAAATACCTTTAGGTTCTTAGAAAGGACTAGTTTTGGCAAAGGCACAAAATCCTTTTCTCAAATGGCATCAATACTGGGTGATGTTTGCTGCCTTGCCAAAATGCAAGCACACACGTGCACTCCTAACTAAGCAACAATTGCTTAAAAAGAAACACACAGCATTTTACAAATCCAAGTTGATCACACTTTGCCTGTGTTGAAAATAGCTACCAAAAAGTGGAACCCCAAAACTCCATTAAACCACTTCTGAGACAATCCATCACTGCACCTTTATATTGCACAGAGGGGTTTAACAAACCTTCTCCAGGAAAATACTTTACTAGGTAACGAGAAAAAGAAAAAAAAGTTATTGAAAACACATATATTTGATGCTTTTGGCAATTCATTTTACTACTTGCATTTCCAATTCATTGGTGTAGTTCATGAAAAAAAATATTTTTGCAGTTGGGTCATGTTATTATTTCTCTAATTTTAATTTTTTTTGCTATTTGATTTCTTTCTGTGAAACAACAACACAAAAAAAAATCAAAAGCTGCTTTGCCTGCATTGGGGATCCTGGAGATATTTTAGGGAAACAAGGTCTGCTGGAAGTGCAAAATACACACAAATATGCCTACAGGAAATTATGACATTTATCTGCATTTCCATATAACAAACATTATCTCTGAACCAGGTAAAAAAAGAGTCAGGGGAAGAACCAGTGTGTTGAATTTCCTGAGGAACAAAACCAAGGTGCCCTTTTCTAGGCAACGTCAAAACATTTGTTAAAAAAATAGTTATTTTTGCATCAGATCATCTGCATTGCCCCTGGCACTCACCTGGGTGTGACTTGGATAAATCATTGCATCCCACCTTCACTCCTCTTCTCTTGGCTGGTGTGAACACACCTTTCCAGGTGAAAGCCTGGATGGAATTGGGCTGCCCACAAATGATCCCTGAGGTGGGCAAAGAAAGGGGGAGATAAGCTTTAAACAGGCTAGCAGCACATTTGAACTGCAGACTTACTCTGGGTTCAGATTCAGTCTGCAACAGCCTTTTCCTAGCTAGAGAATGACTTCCCCCAGAGCTGCTGGTGTTTTAAGCCCATTTTAGCTGGCCAGCGTGGAAATGTGGACACGTGTTGGGCTTTTTCTGTTCCTTGGGCAGATAACACACCCATTTTGAAACAAAACTAACCCACAGGCATGACCCTTAACCTGCTTCTTTCCTTCCCATGAATCCAACAAGGCTTTGATGGAGAGGCTGCACTTCCTGATGTGCTAAGAAGCTCCAGTGGAAGCACCAGTGACGTGCAGACCTGGTGACAGCAGAAGCTCAGAGCTACCTGGCAGGCTGTGGCTCCCCAGAGTGGTCTTTGATTCCTTGATTTCTCCATCTATGAAGACCAACACTGAACATCCACACTGGGATTCCATCTTATTTAACCAAACTTGTCCTGGACCATCTGTGAGCTTACTGCTGAAGAGCTTCTTTGACACAACACTACAGGTAAGCCTAACCTTTGCTTTGAGGGAGATGCTGTGAGTACCATGAGCATGACGAGTCCGTGTTTGTCCAGAGAACAGTGATTTTCCATTTTAATTGCTTCCTGTATGACACAGTTTAACAGCTTCCTGCCAGTTGATCTCCTCACTGCATCAGTTTCCTGCTGTGCATGTAATTATGACCATGAAAGTCCATCAGCAAAAGTGCAATCAATTTGAAAGATAAATTAATCTCACGCTTTTCCCTCTCTCCTCCCCCCAAAATTAGAAAGCCCACTCTGTATTTTCCAGCACACATCTATCATTACACACTCCTGGGTCTCAGGTAAATTAGCAACCTGATTCTTTTCCGTGCTGTCACTTAGAAGAAAAGAGCTTCTTATTTGCCATCCAAGGAAAAGTACAGTAAACCTAGAACTAGATAAAAGGGAAGTAATCAAATATATTTAACTGTACTCAGCCAAATCCCATTGTTTGTACAGATGTTGGCTGGGGCATTTGAAGAGTTAGGGTAGCCTTGTCTCTAATAGGAAATGGTCCTGCTTGATTTAAAAGTGCAGCTTCGGAGCTGGTGTTGTTCTCCTTGCTTAAAATGAGAAGTTCAGCCTTTATATATATATATATATATGTATGACTTGCCATGGGGAGCTTGGCAGATATTTAATTTTTAAAAGTCCTTGCTCCTCCACTAAGCATGTGCATTTGGCATGAGCACAGCATCTCTCTGCTTTGGTTGTGTAGGTGGGAAGTTTCCTTGGATTGTCCTAGCTTCTACCTGAAGGAAGAAGGGAAAATAATTTTAAGTCTCCTCCTGCATATCAGAGGGCACCACGTCCCTGCTGCTCTGGAGAAGAACAGTTTGTGGGGTATAGGGGAAATGTAGGAGCAGCCTGAGCTGCCATGGTAAAGGAACATGCTGGGAGTATCTCATGGGGATAATAACCATGGTGTGGGTTGTAGGAGAGCACAGAAAGGCTTCAGCTGGTGCTAGGACCGCGGGTTTTGAAAACATACATGGACAACATCAGGCCAGTGCTTGCAGAAGGGGTGCTGCTTGCTGCTTCCCATGGGAGCTGGCTGTGGGAAGGGGGGAATGCGCCACCTCCAGACGGCTGCGGTGGATGGGCGAGCACAGACACCTCCCCGGCTGGAGCCCCCGGTGCCCAAACGCTGAGAGCACCGAGGAAACACAGCAAAACCACCTCCTTGCCCTCATCCACAGGACCGAGTTACCTTTCAGGTTTCCTTGTGCAAGCAGTGCAGGTTTTGCTGTCAAACCACGGGATTAAGATGGTCCAACACAGGCACTGAAATCCAGGTCTGTAGACTGGGATAAAATCTCCCCTGTGCTGTGCTCACAGCAGCACGCAGCTTTTCACAGCTCAGTTTTGTGCTCAGAAGATGCTGGTTTCTGTGCTAACCAGCCAGGTGCCTGTGGCTGTGCAGGAAGCCCTGAATCTTCAGGATGCTGGGCTAGCTCACCCTGATGTGAGTGGGCAGACGAGATGAGACACATTCTGAGCCCAGACTCTGGTTTTACTTTTCTCAGATGAAACAACTCCATGTTGTTTCAGTACTTCGGGGAGAAGAAGGAGGGTGACAAGGGTCCCCACAATGTTTTTTTGCATGCCTGAGTCAAATTACCCTCCCTTCTACGGGGCTTCTTCTGAAATAACAGATCTTACTGTAACCAAATATTGCCATCCATGAAAGCCATTTTGCAACCAGCAAGGAGGCTTCTTCCTTCTCAGTGGAGGCTGAAAAGGCCCTTTGTTCTCAGGCTGAACACCTGGAGAGTGTTATCAGCAGTGGCCTCTCTGGGCCTGAATGCTGAGCAGCTGTGAGAAGACCCACTGGCATTGGCAGCAGCACCTGGGAGCTGGTGGCACCTGAAAGCCATCCTGTCTGGGCCATTCCATGGGCAGCTTTGGGTTGTCCACCTCTTCCAGGGGGACCAGTGGAACTGGCCTGGCTTGTGCTTGCTTTCTTTTCCCACCCTAAAACGAACAGCCTCACTCCAAAGAGTCTTCAGATGACCTCAAGGAGGTGACACCTCTGTAGAGAACAGAGAACAAGCTTTGGCCATTACCATGTCTTTCTAGAGACACTGCTGATGTGGGTGGCCAAGGGCTGATACGCTGCACAGGCATCCTGGGCATGTGGTTGGAAACCACACTCCAAGAGTACAAGGTGGAACTGTTGCCCGGCATGAGGAGCAGGGCATCCACCTGATGGGACTCAGGACAAGACTGCACACCAGGCTGGCCCTGGGCACAGCTTTCAGCTCTCTCCATAGAGTCAGCAGCACTTCTGTTTGTGTCCATGAACAGAGAGTGAGACCCACATCTGCTCGCAAACGCAAAGAAACACAACTCGTCCAACCCAGGAGGTAATTCCCTGAGGACAGAGAGTCCTTTTTCATCCACCTGACAGTAGTGGAGCTGCACAGTGTAACCACCATCGCCAGGCACATCAGCTGCAAAAATTCGAAATATTTTCATTATTTCTCTGCATTTTACATGACTATAAGAGAAACTTGCACGAGGGAGGAAAGCTGGAGAGTGAGAAAGCAGGATCTGCCATGAGGTAACGTGGAGAGCTGTCTGCACCTGCTGAGTCTGTGCTGGGGCTGTGAGAATGTCACCAGTGACCTGAGTGGAAATTGTATTTGTAACCTATCTGTTATTTAGCAGGTGCAGGCTTATGGGCCTTTCCCTGCATGTTGATTTTCTAGGAAGGTCAGAGGCTGGACAGCCCACATCACAAACAAACAAAACAAAACCAAGAGAAAATAAGAGAGAGAAAGAGAGAAAGAGAATGTCTTTCTTTTTCCCTGATGATCCAGATAAAACACTGATTCCTACAAAGGAGTAATACTTTGGGGGATTTCAGCAAGGCCTCATCACAAGATGCACAGCTCTGTGAAGTGTTTGTTCTGAGGTGGTTCTGCCAAACACTAGAGCAAATTGCATTGTATGTGAAGGGGCAGAGCAGGGCTGTGCTGCTTCCTCTGCAGTGGCAGTTCAGGGTTAATGTCATGGGTTCTTCCATACAAGATGGAATCGCTTCCATTTTCTTTGGGCTGTAGCAGTGAAAGAGCAAACATTTTCAAGGGTTCAAATTAGCTGAGTCCCTGTGAGGTTCAGATAAATAGACAAACAAACATCTTGCAAAAGTCTTACCTGGAATAAAATACAATTTCTGTATTCATGTTCAGGCAGTTTATAGAAAACAAGCCCCTTTAGACCCTGTCCAGACATCAGAACCAGCACTCCCATGACTTCATGTTTGCATGCCTTTCTAATATTCCTCTCTTTCTTCCTCAAAAAGGGAGAATTTCCAGGTTTGTTCCTTTTAACTTTGTTCATGGTGGTACTCTTGACAGAAGGACTTAGTGTCTATTTAATGTCTTTGCAAGGAAAAGGGAGAAACTTCTCGGTTACATGAAAGTTTGTATCAAAATTCAAGGATCAGGATTAATTATAGGAGACTTGCCTTGCATCATTCAATGTGTTTGAATAGCTTTAAAGATTAAGCAGATCCAGGGCCTAACAGAACCAGAGCCAGTAAGACAATAGCTGAGATTTTCCTTTGAAACAAAATATACAGGTGGTTTCTGTGAGTTTCTGTGAGTGTCTGTGTCTATCTGCCTGGCTTTTTTATTTTTATGTCGTATCCAATATCACAGAACCTGGCAGTAGAAATCATATAGCAATTTGTGAAAGCTTGTTGCTGTTCTAGATATCATATAGTCTGTTCCACACCAGCAAAGACAAAACCAGTGCCTTTACTCCTCGAGTTTTCATTCAGAGGATAATGATCTCTGGTAACAAAATATTTGGCAGTGGCATTATTTAAGATGCACAGAGGAAATGTTTGTCCCTAATTCAAGGGCCTTTGGTCACACAGTCCCTATTCACTTGGTATTTACCAACGAATGCCAAGGGCTGATCTGCAACAAGCCCAGGGACAGGGTTAAATGTATCACACTCCGTCCTTAACCCGTCCCGTTGTGAGCGAGGAAAATAAGTAATTCCTGAATTTCTTTGTGGCCAGAGAATTCACAAACTGTGCGTTACACCCAGCGGGCTGCAGTGGCTCCTGTGGTAAATACCTAATTCAGCGGTTGGGGTGGTTTGGGGGTGGTTGTTTTTCTCCTCTCACCGCGAACTTCTGGTGTTTGAAAACCCTTTTGCATGAAACGCCTTCTGGAGTTTTCCAGGTTTCTCACACACACAGAAGAGCAAAGTAAGAAAAAAAAAGAGAAAAACGAAGCGAAGGGGAGATCTCAGTCGTGGGAACGGGAGTCAGGAACGGGGATTTGCAAAGGATGAAGGCAAACCCTGCCCGAAGCTGAAACACCGAAACCCGCGACCTGCCTGGGGACACTTGGCTGTCCCGGGGAGGGAGAAGGAAAAGCAGCCGGGGGGTGTCCCTGCTGGGGGAGTGGGAGGTCGCTCCCCGAAACCCAAAAGCGGCCCCTTTGGAAAGCCCCGGGTTTGATTTTAATTGTGGAACTTGGGAAGCTGGACCGGCCGCAGCTCGGCATCCTCCCGCCCGAGCCCGGGTACCCTTGTTTTTCACCGAAAAGCGCTGAGCGGTGTCAGCCGAGGGCACTGATCGCGCCTGGTCCTGCTCGGTGATGCCCGGGAACGGGACGCGGGGGGAGAAACCGCCCCGAGGGTGCGGGAGAGGAGCTGAGCATCCATCCCGCTCCGCTCCTCCTTAGGGGGGATGCTCGGCTTCCAGCGGGGGCGGCGGGGAGGTGGAGAAAGTGCGGATCTCCGGGTGAGAAGGCGCGGAGCAGGAGCCCGGGGAAAGCTGTCTGTTCCGGGGCAGCCCCGCCGGGAGGC
>NW_009952879.1:1938182-1945994 GCF_000747805.2 Chaetura pelagica | reverse complement strand
GGAGCGGAGCATCCATCCCGCTCCGCTCCTCCTTAGGGGGGATGCTCGGCTTCCAGCGGGGGCGGCGGGGAGGTGGAGAAAGTGCGGATCTCCGGGTGAGAAGGCGCGGAGCAGGAGCCCGGGGAAAGCTGTCTGTTCCGGGGCAGCCTCGCCGGGAGCCGTGGGGACGTTTCCCGGACCTTGCCCACGTTTTCGGTGCCAGCGGCCACCGCCTCCCCGCAGCATCTCTGCTCCTCCGGGCTCCGCCTGGCGGAATGAATCGGGGTGTTTTTTTTTGGTTTGTGTTTTGTTGGTTGTGTGAGTTGTTTGGTTTTTTTAATTACTGTTATGAGTTTGTTTGTCATCGAGCCACGTCGAGGTGCGGGGGCTGCGCTGGAAGAGCCGGGGTGCTGGAAAAGCGCGGCCCCCCCGCCCATCCCTGGAAGCGTTCAAGGCCAGGTTGGATGTGGCTTTGGGGAACCTGGTCTAACGGGAGGTGTTAATGCCCATGAAAAGGTGCAGGAACTAGGTCATCTTCAAGGTCCCTTCTCCACCCCCCCCGGGGCCCCTGCGCCCCCGGCCCAGCCGCGGGCGCCCAACGCACCTGCCCCGGGGATGCGGGTCTGTGCCCGCCCAGACGGAGCGGGGCCGGGGGCGGCTCCTCCCCTGCGCCCTCGATCCCTCCTGCCCCTTCATCCCTCGTTAGGGAAGTGTTAGAAAGTTGCTGAAGTGCGAAATGAGCCGGCGAAATCTCGTTGTCCTCATTAAACTCTGACAAGGAGGGTGACAAGAAGCAGCGGAGGGGAAACAATGCGGGCAGTGTTGGGGAGAGCCCCGCACCGGGGGCAGCCTTTGTGCCCGCAAACAAAAGCTCTTGTTTGCATGTGTTAAAGTCCATTAAACCACGGCAGCCCCAGGTGCAAACGCCAGTCCGGAGCGGCCGAACCCCCTGCGGGACCCGCTGAGGTTCTGCCCTCCAGGGCCGGTATTGTCGGGGCTGCGAACGGGCACCGGGCGGGCGGGGCCTCCTAATGAGGGCCCGGGGCCGGCTCTTTTTTCTGTGCCCTCATGCCCGTCCGTGCCCCCGCCTCGCGCTGAGTGGGAAGCGGGGGCGGCTGTTGCGGGAGCACCAGGACACAATGTCGCCTATTGTGCTGCTCAGCCCCTCGCTGAGGGGACACGGGAGGGACCCCAGGGCCGGGGATGAGGAGCCGGTGCGAAGGAGCCCGGCGGATTTGTTGCCCGTGATCCGGTTTGTTCCACTGTGGCTCCCGGAGCGCACGTTGGGAGGTTGCGAAGTCAACAAATCCTTAGGGAAAAGTGCCCCTAAAGGTGGGAGGAGAGCGGTTTTCCAGCACCTAAAGCTGCCGGATTAAACCTGGGGAAAAAAAGAGATGCAGAAGAGAAGGACGGTGCAAGGAGTGGCCAGGAAGGGAGCCTTGCACGGGTCAAGGTCTCTGAAAACAACCTGACCGGAGAGTTAGCGTTTTGTATGCCTGGCACGGGGCTTTGTCCAAGCAAAAGCATTTCCAGGTTCTGTTACAACAAGCCCACATCCCTTTATCCCCAGTGGGTCTGCCTGGGATCTGCCCCACGGCTATTCTAAAATGTGCTGTTAATAACAATTCATTACAGTTGATAGAATTGGCAGACCTGCCTCTTATTTTGCAGTTAGCCGTAAAGGCTTTGCTCTGGCAAGTGCTGTGCACTGTAAGTAGCTCTGCTGAAGTCACCTGGGGCTGCTCACGTGCTTGACATTAAGCCTGTGCGAGTCTGCAGGATGGAGGTCTGAGGTGGCATCTTCTTGAAGGGTATTTGTTTACCTGCTCTGTTCTGTATTTTCTAGACTCGTGGCTGTGCCCCTCAAAACCATCTCTCTGGGAAGACCTGAAGTGGCTGGAGTCAGCCGGGCACAGCTCACAAGCAGCGTGATGAAGTTAAAGAATCCTGCCCTTAAGCAGAACTCGTTTGCAGGAGCTCCATTCGGGAAGACTTTACGGGGCCGGGTACGTTGCGTTGCAAAGTGTTCAGCTGTGCAAGCCTGGGTGTACTGAGGCGTTAATGCAGAACTGCTGGGCACGGGGCCCAGAACAGATGTGAGGATGAGTGAGAGCAAAGAGATGGGGAGGAAGGAGCAGGAGAAGAAAAGCCCATTTTAGGCTCCTCAACTCCTGACTAGGCAACCACCACTTCCAAAACCTGGGCACTGGCCCCAAACGCCTCTTATCAGGAGAAAGTAGGAAGCAACGTGATCTGTGGAGAAAACAAACATGTTTGGTTTTTTTGTTTGCCAATCCCACAGACAATAGCTGTTTGTAGGCAAATAATCCCCAGGTCTGCCTGGCTAGATCAGTGCAGGGAGTGGTTCCCATCAGCTCTGCGGTGCCAGACACGCTGAAAGGTTTTGTAATGAAACAGGTCCTTGAACTTCTCCACAGCACAGACACTATCTTAGTAGGTTATCACGCACTTGCTTCTGTTTCTGCTCCCACTCTCCTCATCTTCCAGTGCTAGGCCTGGCAGGGAGAAGTGAAGGCAAAAGGAAATAGAAGCTGTTTTAATAGAAAAGGCTTCAAAATGTTCAGCTGTTTGTTATTTCCTTGCCACTAGCTTTTCCAATTTACTTTTGGAGATGGGCAAACTAAAGGGAAAGTGAGTCTGTGCACACTCCCAGCTTAACACCTATGATATGCATGAAGAAGATGAATTTGGGGATTTTGCTTCATGAAGTAATGACAGTGCTAAGTGTAAAAAGGCTGTGTTTTGTCTTGAGCCACCAAAGTCCTGGTTTGCATCGTAAGGTCATATTTAGGACTACAATTGCTTACACAAATAGCATCCCACAGTACCTCAAATCTCTTTGCCTTTACTGACAGGTTTTGTGGAGGTGGAGAGGAATGGGAAAAGGAACTTTTCCTAGACCCAGATGTCTTAAAATGGAAGTTTTAACCTGTAGGGCATGAGAAGGGTGACAGAAATACTGGGAGTGGCAAGTTCATGGGGTGAGGCTGCTTCCAACTCCAAGATACATCCAATGCATACAGCCCTTCTCCACTAATGTCATTCAGCACAGCCCAAATAAGGTTGGATTAACTTAAAAAAACTCCATGTAATGCATATGATTTCCACAGGATCTTCAGGGCAGTGTGATCTTTGCAACATCTTCCACAGCTGAAGGCAGCAGTTCAGTTAGCACCATTTCTCCTCCTTGTTTTATTTGGCAGCTGATCAGGTTTGGCTTCAACGAACTCAGCAAAAACCTGCGTGAAAGCCAAATTTTAAGCAGCAGTAATTGCCATTAGATGGTTACAGAACTGCTTAGACAGGTAAATAAGCAAATAGGTGCCATTGTTACTAAACAGTTTCTTCCAATGGGACTTTTTCTCCATCTTTGTATTCTCTGTGTCTGAAATAGTCAGACCAGTAAGAGAGGACCAGGTTGAGGGAGCTCACTAGATCCCATTTGTCCCTGGGGGCTGGAATGGATCTTGGCATTTTTGCAGCCTGAAAATATTTGGAAAAACAAAGCAAAACCAAACCTGCTGGCAAAGCACTGTCTCTCTCCCTTCAGATACCCAGCCCATATCAGTTGAACAGTCTGGAGGGAGCCTGTAAAACGGCAGCCATACCACAGTTCAACCCATCCTGCTGCTAACTCATCTCATGGTGAATTTGATCAAGAGTGATGAAATGTATATCTAAGTTTGCAAAGAAAAATGAACACACACCCTGGAAAACCACCCACAGAAAACAAAGTTACAGGAATAGTAGATTTTAAAAATCTGGCACAGAAAAACAAGAACATTCCCAGATTGAAGTCACTAGGGAGCAATTTCCAGGCATCTGGGTGTTCTACCTTATCTGGGTGTTTAGGTGGGAAATCTTAGAGGTGACTTACATCAGGAACCCAGAATTATGAAGACCCTTTTTTTAATTCATCACTGCCTCCCTGCTTTCCTCACTGATAATACAGGGTCAGCATCCTCTCAAAAGAGCTGGGAAAGGAAATGCTGCACGTGAAAAGCTCAGACACTGCTGTCATGAGCACCAGGGAGAAAACATAAGGAAAATCATCATTTTGTGCCCAAAGCACAGTTCGAATAGCAGGAGGTAAAAAGCCCCATTGCTAAACATTGAACAAGAGGAGAAGAAACAATGAGGGGAACTGCTCTCTCAGGAGCAGCAGCCGTTGCCAACGTGGAGTGAGGGGGGTGCCCTTAGGAAAAGGACACAGATAACCCAATCACACCTCATCAGGTGGTGCAAAACCAGGCAAATTCTGGTCACTCCTGGCTGTTGAGTGCTGGAGTGTCCAGCCTCAGTAGCCTTCTAGAGTATATTGTTTCACACACAATTTATGTGCTTTGGGGTGTATTTGAAATAAGCAGAAGCTCTGGCCCTGTACCATGTTAGCTGCTCTTCACAGCTACGGGACTTCTGGTCAGCTTGAAGCATGGGCTGAGGTCTAGATGCAAAATATAACTGAAATATCCAATGAGTGTAGCAGCTCCCCATGACTGTACCACTGCTGACTGGGCTGGGGCAAAGTGTGGTCTGGAAAATGAAGATCTGTCTCACCCCCCTGCCATGGTCAGCTCTGTCTTCATCCATGGGGCAGGATGCCGAAGTGGTCTAGAAACATCATGCTCTCAGGTGACCTGGAGATGCCTTCACTGATCCTCTAGACCTGGATCCTCTGGCACAGACAGACTGGCACAGAATAGCATGGCCAGGTCTATTTCATGGTGGCAGATTTAAGAGCACCTATGTCTGCCCCAACAGAGGAAAGGCCATCCTTGTGCTGCCAGGGGAGAGCTGGGCCACTTGCAGCCTAGAAACTCCCAGCAAGATGGCTCTGCGGAGAAGCCCAGTGCCAGGCAATTCCCAGCTACCCCAGTCAGTGCTGCAGGTTTGGGATGCATGTTGCAGGCATCTTCACAAGCACTGCTGCAACAGGGTGAGCCTGACAGGGTGATTCAGTAGGAACATGACCTGTCATTAACAGATGCTTTTCCTCTTACGTCTGTTTCTGACACATTTATCAACTGTTACAGACTTGGGTAAACTCCATTTTTTCAGTGCTTCTATTGGAATGGTGGCATGGCCCTCCTGGAGCATGGGAATGGATATAAAATGTCCCTCACTTGTTCCAACTAGGGCTCTGCTGTTGCTTCTAGGGCATCTCCTGCTGAGCTCACCATTCAGAACTCTGGAGGAAGGAGAGTTTCCACCTCTGTGGATCTGATAAAGCACCAGCAAGAGAGGACACATCTCCTGAGGCTGGTGGAGTTGTTCCTGTTTGTGGCAGGACAGAGTTTGCCCAACAAGTGACCAGTCAGTGTCCACAAAACTATGTGATGGTGGAATGCTTTGTTACTCTTCTTGTGACATTACTAAGGGGAATGTTGCACACAGCTACGTATGTATATTGGTTAGAGTTCAGGATTTCAGCTCATTCATATGTCACTGACTCACAATTCATTCCCTTCATGCAGCCTTTGAAAAGCCTTACGCACCCCCAAGCCCTGCATGTGGAAATTCTGCCTTAGATAGATCTCCCACTACAACAGCATGAACTCAAAGAAGCAATAGTGCCTAAAATAATTCTCCTAGGAATGTCTTGTAAAAAAGTCTTACTCATGAGAGATGAGAGACACAGTCATTCCACACAAGACAACCCACTGGAATGACTCTTTGGACACTGCTTGGCCTGGAACTTGTTATTCATCTTTCTCCTCTTCCAGATATTTTGTTCTCTAATTACATGAGAACTTTCCACTTCAGCTGAGGTTTCTGTGGGCAAAATACAGACAGAAATGGAGAAATTCTACCATTCTGACCTCTGTAGCAATTTCCTCCTCACTCCCTGATATTTGAGCTACCAAGTTATTGCCCATAGTGTTGTGATACATTATGGTAAGACTAGGAATGGCAAATTATAAGAGGCCAAATAAAGGTCTGTTGCGAGACGGTGCCACTGGCCCTAGGATGGTTCAGGGGCCATGACTCTTCCAGAGAGAACAGACAGAAATGTCTTCCATCTCCAGCAATACATAATTGCTGTATCCAGTCAGTCCCCTTGTAGTTTCATTGATGACATCTAAGGTGAGCCTGGATACCAACTCCTCTTTACCTGGGACTAGGAATATGTCAGGATTTGGTTAAGAAATTCTTCTAGTTTTGATGCTTTTGTGGGAAATAGCAACTGGGCAGGTAAAAACTGACAGCTTAGAAATAAACTTTTATGCTGATGGAATGAATCTATTTGCTGAGAATGCTCCGTGGATTCTGCCACTGCATACAAGGATATTCCCACAAATTATTTGTATCTGAAGCACCTCCCCAGCTGAGGAGAAGATTTCATGTTGCTCCTGCTCAGCAGGATGAGTCCTTCAGTACTGACAGGTCAGTAGGAATCAGTTTGGTGATTTGTCTGGTGAAGTCACATAGAGGAAATCTTCCTCTGTGTTATTGGCAGCTCTGAGGAACCCAAGCACCACCAGGTAGGTTTTTGCCGGGGCAGGGGACCTCCAAGAATATCCTGCAAGCTGCAGGAAGTGAGGTTTGATTCATCAGTGGTACTTTCCCTTCTGAGTCAGCACAAACTCGTTTGCTGCTGCTATGATATCACAGGCAATCTGCCTTTGGAAGCACTGACTATTTTTAAGCATTCTGACAGCAAAGTGCTGACTATGGCTGGGGATTACAGATTCTGTGGAACATTTTGGAAGATAACTTCTGGCACCTTGCCACTTGTTATATGGAAAATATGTTGTATTATCTTCCATGTGTGTGTGGGTGTGAGGGTGTCCTGGCCCCCAGCCTGCAAAGACTTACACATATTTTATTCAGAATGAAGTTAAGCAACACATAATGAACTTGTTCAGGCGCAGAGCCTGGATCTGTCACTTTAGACATGTTCCATACTCTTCAGGACTCCTTGAAAGACTGCATCTTCCTCCATGTTCAGGGTATGCTGCTACGAACACCCTGCTGGATGTTGACTGTGCGGGACACAAGCGTGTTGGTTACATTGTAGGAGGTTTCAGCTGAAGGGTCTGGTCCTGTCCCAGTAGGCTGAAGTCCTTTGACTGGGAGAGTCAAACCGAGGTGGTCAAACTGGTCCCAGGCTCATGTGTGCTCGTAGGAGGTGAAGGAGCTGCTGTCAGACATTCGATGTTCTGCTTCTTCCTTTCCTCCTTGATCATTCCTGGTGATGGATGGGGTGTAGCAGGTTGGGGTAAGGAAGTCAGGGCACCAGGAATAGCACAGAGAGGACCTTGTAACCATCAGTAGAGGGTAACATAACAAGTGAGGGGTGGGGAAGAAGGGGGTTATTCCCATGGGGACTCATGCAAGCACCCTCTTGTGACAGACCCCTGGAGAGGTTTCAGTGGGACATGGAGAAGAAGTCAGTGGAGGGGCATGTCCTCCCAGCCCGGGAGAGCCCAGGGTGCTTGCTGCCCTGCTCCCTGAATCCCGGCAGGTGGGAACAGGGCCCCCTCCTTCGCTGCCCTCGCGGAGAGCGAAGCCCTGACGGACTGACTGACGGACAGACTGACTGACGGACGGACTGACAGACTGACAGACTGACTGACGGCCACCTCCAAAGCCGAGAGACCCACAGCCCTGCGGGGCTCCCGCAGCCCTGCGGGGAGCGCTGAGGGGGGACCCGAGGGGGGAACCTGAAGGGAGCTGAGCAAGGAGCCCTGCGGGGAGCGCTGAAGGAATGGCTGAGGTCTGTGGGGAGCCCCGCGGGAGCCCCGCCAGCAGCGGTGCGGGAACCGCAGGACCCGCGGGGAGCGGTGTGGGAGCCCCAGGGGGGGGGGGGGG
>NW_009952879.1:1932553-1936702 GCF_000747805.2 Chaetura pelagica | reverse complement strand
GGGTGCCTGGAGCAACCAGGGTCTGTGGCGTTTGTGGAGGAGCCGCGTTCACCGCAACCCCCGGAGCCCGGGACGCTTGTGATGCTCCCGCAGGATCGTCTGCCCGGAGCTGTGTGGTGTCCGTCCCCTCCGGCCTCCCCGGTGCTCACAGACCTGTTAGTGCCCAGCGGAACGGGCTGTGGTTGTGCAGAGCCCGAGCGGAGGTGAGACGGGGTTTATCCATCAGGAAAGGCTGCTTGCCTGGCTCGTGTTCCCGTGTCCGTGACCCAGAGCGGAGCTTCCCTGCGCTGGGTGCCGGGGGGTGGTTCGGGGTCCCGGGCTGCTCTGCTGCTGCAGGGATGGGCCTTGCGAGGGGGCTTCGTGGTGGGGCCGGTGCTGCCCTGCGGCTCTCAAAGGGCAGTTCTGTTCACCCTCGTCTCGTTGGGTGACTCGCCATCCCAACAGATCCCCAAGGCCTCCCTGTGGGACCAGCAGTCGGGCAGCACCTCCACACCAACCCGTATCTCTGCTTTCTGCCGATCTTCTCTTTAAATGACCTTGAAACGGTTTCTCCTGACCTTTCAGATTTAACTGAAGGCTCCTAAGCTTGGTAGCTGTGT
Source organism: Chaetura pelagica (assembly GCF_000747805.2). NCBI lineage: Eukaryota > Metazoa > Chordata > Aves > Apodiformes > Apodidae > Chaetura > Chaetura pelagica. The sequence continues at coordinate 1,936,103 of NW_009952879.1, read as the reverse complement.
CCCTGAGAAGCGGGGCTGGTGTGGGTGTGGAGCTGGGCATGGCACAGAAACCCCTGCTCCCCAGAGCACCCGCAGCTCTGCCATAGCCGAGTTGCTTTCTGTGCCACGACAGCCTGACCCTCTGTCCTGTGCGGTGGGGAGAATATCCCGGCTGGCTACGCTGCTAGGCAGCCTCCACTGCCGTTGTTTGAGCTATGTAGAAGAGCTGGAGGGGCTAAATTAAGTACTATTTAATTTTATTTTTTATTAATTACTAATTATTAATTACTGTTACACTTTCTATATTAAGTATTATTTAAAAAAAAAAAGAAGCCAGCACTTGAAGTTAATGCTCTTGCAGTGAGAACGAGTCAACAGTGATAGCTTATCCAGCGAGGTGCTGATTTGTGTTGTGCATCTGAAGTGCTGGAATGGATTAGCAATTGGTGCTAAACGCTGGCCTAGATTAATTTTTTAACATCCCAAATGTATCTGCGTTTTCTGTGTAAGATAAACTTGTCGTTTAGGAGCAAACTGAGCCTGCAGCTGTTGGTTGCAGAACGGGGCAGTGCTGCACAAACAGCTCTGTTCCGCGTCCGAAACGGGCACGGCCATCAGGGTCCTGCTTGAACACCCAAATGTTCTGGTTTCTGTTATTTTTATTATTGTGAACACTTTTAAATGCTCCTCTGGGATCCTGCGTCCGCGGGCGCTTAAAATATGTTTTATTCTCCAGAGTTTGGCCAGAGACTCTGTGCACTAAAAGTACCAAGGTGTGCACTGAGAAGTGGAAACCGAAGTTGGTTAAAAGTGTGAATTTGACATTTGATCTGATGCTCCTGGTGCATCTGAGAAAATAATGAACTGCAGTCAGTTTTCATAAAACTGTGAGAGGTTTTCCTCAAGCTCTGAGTTTCACCAGATGTTTACAGCTGACTTTTCTTAGCAGAGATTTTTATTTTCAGTTCTACCAGTTACGGGGCTGGGGGAGAGAAGAAGTTTTCAACAAAGATCTTACTTATATGGCAGTTTAATGCTTGTCATGGGTGTGTGATGGAAGTTATCTGTCCACAGTTCTGTGTCCCAAATCCTGGGTATGAAGTGTGAATGGCTGATCCACTGTTCTGTTTGATTTCAATTCCTGGCACCAAGGACTCTGGCTATGTGCTGTGGTTCCCAGAATGATGCCAGCAGATATGTTACATTGGAAACAGCCTGATCCCATCACTCTTGTGTTTCCCTGCTTCTTATAGGAACACCACTTTCCCATCCCAACCCTTTCACACAGAATTAATGTTGAATGTGGAGGAAAAACAGTATCTTTCCCCTTAGTTTGTATGTATACTTAATGCTGTGATTTTACAGCTCCTGTTGTATCTCCCACATAAAATGTGACTTGATTCCTTAGGGAAACAAAGGAAAACTGAAGTTAAAACATAGGAATGTTAAAATGCAGCAGTTGGATAATAGATAGTTTGGGAGCATCAGTGTCAAGTTAATTAATATTTCTAACATTGCATGTTTTCTTGACAACTTCTTTGCTGAAATGTTCTTTCTCTCAGCCTGTCTGAAATAGCTGGGTCCAAAAGTGCAACTTCTACACCAGTTACATCTTGGATGATTTTTTGCTGCAATAGTGGGGAGAAACTCCCTTCAGGAAAAAAGCTGCCCAAGGAAAGAAAACTATGACCCAAAGCAGTGGGAATTCCAAATGTGAGGGATGCACCATTAATCTCCTGGTGGTGTGTAGAGACTCATAAACAAGATTGCAAATGTGGAAGACTTCCAAGTAAAAGTACTAGCTTACAGCTGCTAACAGGCTACTAATAAAGATTACTTCATCTAATCTTACTTCAAGTATATTTATAACATCTAACACTGCCAAGTTAGATCACAGTGTGGATAAGATGCATGTTGAATCAATTACTTGTGTATAGGTATTTGTGTTCTGTTTACAGTGAGTAACAGCACTCTTGTATTTAATGCATTTTCAGTTATGCAACACTGGGACTGTTTGTTCTTGCTCTGGAAATGCAATATTTTGAAATACTTAAATCTTGTCACAAATGACGTGAGAGGCTTGGTCTAGCCTGTGACAAGGCATGTGGGGACCCAGTACTTGCCCTCCACTGGACACTGCTTGGTGGGGGGGGTCAAGTGGTGGCAGTAGCCCAGGGCAGGATGCAAACAACCAAGTAATATTGTAGGCTAACTTCTTTGTAGCATGTAACAAGGGGCTCCTTTTGCCTGAACCACATGAGTTTCTCTTGGTGTCTGCTTGCTGTTCCCATGGAGATATATTCCAAAAACTGTCTGTTTCTCACTGCCAAATCATGGTGTGATACTGTGTGGGCACCATCCTCTGTCTCCCTCTTGCTCAAAGCCAACTGGGTGCATGAAGGCTGTTTCATCTGTTCTCTGGCTCAGGTTCTAGTTTGGATAAATGTTGTTTGTATCACAAGCACTATCCCTGGGAGAGAAGCTGAGAACACTTGACTCTGCCATCAGTGGAAATTGAAGACCCTCAGGACCTTTGAGGGGTACATTGCATTGTCTACACCAGCTTTTTTCTTTCTTGTCCCCATCCCACTCCCCTTCCTCTCTCTTCAGATATTTATTAACAATGAATGGCACGAATCTACAAGTGGAAAGAAGTTCCCAACCTACAACCCTTCGACGTTGGAGAAAATCTGTGACATTGAGGAAGGAGACAAGGTAAGTGCTGCTGGAAAGTCAGTGCAAATAAACAGTTTCCAAGGGAATTCCTTCCATAGAGAAGCACACAGAGGAAAAGCTGATTTCTCACACAATATACATCTGGCCAGACTGTGAGCTGGAGGTCTGGGACACTAGATGTCCTGCTCAAGAATTACATGGGATGGGTGTGATCAATCCTGTCCAAGTCTGCAGTGTCATTTTCCCTGGTAGGAGCTGCCTGCTGAATGCTGTCAGAGGAATGAGATTCAGCATCCTTCTTGAGTTACAGACTGGAGGGAAGCAGCCAGTCTGAGGAAATAGTAATGATGGTGTTTGCACATTTGACAGAACTTGGGCCTTATGTTGGGAATGGCTTATACATGAGCCTCATGACAGCCTGTTGGACACACTGAACTGAAACTTGCCCTTTTTTAAAGTACAATCAACAAAGAACCTGAGTACTCTGGGGGATTTAAGCTCAGTCATGCAAACACTGCCCGTTTTCTGCTAGAGATGTGGTGCTGCTTTTCCAGCTGGTGTCCTGCTTCCTGCATAAATGTGGCAACTCTCAGCTAAAATCAAACCATTATCTCAAGAACACTGGTAGTCCCTGGCCCTGCTGTACTGTAGATTACCCTGGGATATAACTGGTTGGGTTTGGTAGCAGTGTGAGGTGAGTAACTTCCAAATGTGACACTTTTTTTCCCAAACAGCTTGTCACATATAGGCTAACTGTCCTGATCTGTGGGAGAGAGCTGGCCCAACAGCTGGCTTTTTGCAGTATGTCACAAGAAGGTGATACACAGCTTCTCTGCTGTATCAGGGCTTTGGCTGCTCATTGGTGTGGGCAGTATGTGAGTGGCAGTGTGGGCAT
>NW_009952879.1:1926362-1932430 GCF_000747805.2 Chaetura pelagica | reverse complement strand
CTTCCTGTCCTGTGTTATCTTTTTCTTGGTATCTAAACTTGGCCAACACTTGTGAGGCCCAGTGCCTGGTTTCCAGCCAGGTAGTTGCCCTGGAGATCCTTTCCTAGTAGGAGTGATACTAGCTGAGCAGGGGCAATGTGCTTTGTGGTATTTTACTGTGTAGAGTACAGAGACTGACCCCTCTGGAGATGAGAGCAAACTTATTGGCAATACAAGTCTCCAGCCTGCATGAAAATAGTTTGTAAGGTAACTGCTTTTTTTTGGAGAGCACTAAAGCAGCCTTCAAGAGCTATTGCCATCCTTGGGGCACTTGCAGATTGAGGCAGAACCAAACATTGTGTGTAATTTCTTTATACTAACTGGGTAGGACACTACTGTGTTCAATTGCAGTGGCATGTAAACAGTGGATTTGAAGCTGACTCTGGAGCAACTGTATTTTGCTAGGAAGAAACCATGACATTGTTATTGTTCCCTGAGCTAAGTGTCTCCTCAAGCAGCTACAGAGCATTACATGAGTATTTCAAGCCTGCTTCTTAATGACTTGGTTAAAGAAAACTGTTATGCAGAACTAAAAGGCCAGTTTTTTAGCTTGCCTCCTTGAGACTTGCCCCTGCCTGAGTTCAAGGAAAACTTTCAGTTTTCAACTTGCAAGAGAGTCACTGTAAGCCTTTCCATGGGGCCCTCTTCCTGTGGATGCTCAGCAGAGGCTGCTGGCTCCTTGGGGCATAGAATAAGTGCAGGCAGGAATGTAAGTTAGCTGCACCTTGGGTGCTGAAAGCCTCTTCTTCCACCCCTTCACATCACACATTTATTTTTTTTAAAAGTGGGTTTTGTAAGGGACTGAGTGGGGTTAGACCTGGATTTGGATTAGTCAGAAGGCAGAGTCATGGGTGAAAAGCCTCCCAAACCAGCTGTTTGGCCACTGGTGACACTTGACCATGTCCCACTGTCCTCTATCAAACTGAGTCTCGTAAGGTTTCCTTTGGTTGAACATTCCCTGCTAGGACTGTAATTCCAGGCTGTTGGAGTTACTGCAGAAAATGGTGAGCTGTGCCTGGTGGTGCTTTTCAGTGTCCTGTCCCCCTGTACCACCACACTTGGCTGTGGTCAGTACCACCACAGGAGTGGCAGTTCTTGGTACTGGCTCTGGCCTCAGCTGTTCTGTGCCAGGCTTGCCCCTCCCTGGCTGTGCACAGTGTTTTGCTTAGCCTGCACTTGAGGGGTGGGAATTTGGCAGGCTGTATCTCAGTGATGACAGTTTAGTCTGGTGCTGAAACTTGGCCAATGCTTTAGAAGGCTAGGAGCAAAGGTTTTGTTGTTTGTTCTTCAGTTACAGAAATTAAGATGGAATTGCCCTTGATAGGATAGTTGGGGGATAAGCAGAAGTCTTGCATGGAAAAAGAAGCACTGAAAATAAAATGGCAATACCTTCCACTGGATGCTTGGAGGCTTTTTTGCCTCCCAGATAATGGCTCAGTGTCCAAGTGCTTGCCAGGTTGATAATGGAGAAATAGTAACTTTCTTCATTAGTCTTCTGCTCCCAGTGAGTAGTTCAGCCTCAAGACTTCTACCTGTCTTGCTGTTACTATGTGAAGGAGAAAATACTTGCACCATTATCATTTCTCTGGTGCTGTTGATAACACTTGAAGACTGGTTTTTTTTTCTTCTAGCAGCTTGCTCACATCCATCAAGGGCAGAGGGAAAGGTGCTTCATCAAGAAGTGCCCAGCTCAGCTGGCTGTCACAAAATGTGGACAGCAGTTCCACAGCTGTGACTGTTGAGCAGACTCAAAGCTGTGGAGCATTTGTCATAACTTCTTAGCAGTTCACTCTCATCTTGATCTCTGAAGGGTTTTAAGAATGTTCAGTTCATAGTCATCTTGCCCACCCCAGATTGCAGTGGCAGACTGAGGTGAGAGGCTGCAGGAATGTTATTCCCTACAGGAGACTTGCAAAGCTCTCAATAGCAGTCTTGGACACTTCAGGCTGTTCAGGTGCTTTTTGTAGCTGCCTTGAACTTGGGCTCACAAGTTAGAGCAGTGCAGTGTATAGACTGTTTGCAGGGGAGCCACTAAGTTCTGAAACTCTTCTAATTGTGAAACTGTGTCATATTCCTGCCTTTCCAAAGAAGGTAGTAAATGAAGTCAAGAAAGACAATCTCCACGGGGTGTATTCCATCCCTGTGTGTCTCCTTACCTGCCAAGCCTAAGCAGAGTTGTGCACTGAGCCTGAAGAAGAGCAAGGCTTTTTTTGCAGGTGTTTTTCCCTATGCACAGAGCCAGTGGGGTGATGGTCTCCACTGTGCTCTGCAGCCTGCTGGTGAGGCAGGAGAGAGGAAAAAGGGGCAAGACAGAAATGGAGCAGAGATGAGCAAGGCTTGAGATAAGAGAAGGAAGGTGGAGGACGTAGAACAAAGAACAGTGTGAGTTTGTTCAGGGGAAGATGGTATGTGGTTGTGTAACTGGGGGTTGTATCATAATGCAAACATCCAGGGTGGGTATGAAGGTTTGCAGGCATTTCCCAATGCTGCAGAGCTTGACTTTGTAATCTTAATATTCTCTTAATGGAGCTTTTTATGTAATACTTTGTAAAACTGTATAGATCAGAACTGAGCACCAGGATGCATGGACCTCCTTGTGGTTTTGTGCACCACAGTGTGTCCCTGGCACCTTGACAGTTGCAAGTCTTTGTCACGTATTGTGCCTACCTATTGCAACATGCCTGCAATGAACATGCCATTCAGACTCCCCTAATGCCTAGTCATAACAAGGTGGATTAAGAATGGCATTTCAGCCTTCCTGAAGAATTTCCTTGTTTTTACTGGTCTCTCAGGCCTATTGAGGCTGTGCAGGCTCACAAGATCTCACGTGGAGGTGCTACCCCTAAGGATGTTTTGGGAAAGCATTTTTGCTTGTGTAATAGTGACTGTAGTCTCCAAGCCACTATGTGTACTCAGCATGTCTGAGAAAAGGCACAAGAATGAAGATGACTAGTATTAGGAGGAGCTGAAGCAGGGCTCAGGTATTCCTGTGTTTAGTGGATGGGGAAGATCTGGACATGCACTCAAGTACTCTGCCTGCACACCCATCATCATCCCTGTTCCTGTGAGTGCCAGGAAAGCCTCTCAGTACCAAAGCCTGCTGTGTTGTGGCCTGTGCCACTGCAGACCCACATTGATGCTCCCAGCCTGGTCACAGAAGTTAATTAATCGTTGCTAAGGGAAGACTCGTTTATACCTGACACATTTCTTGTGTTTCTTTGTCTTCTATGTCACATCAAATATTGCCTTCTTTCAGCTTGAGTCTTCATTACAGCAGGCAGGATGGGGAGCACGCAAACATGCTGTGGCTGATGGTGCCTTCTGGCTTTTGTGATGTGCCAGTTTGAATCCAGATCAACTCACCTGACATGAGCCATTCTGAAGGTCCATTCTGCCTGTGGGTGACGGGTCCCAGGCAGGACCTGCCTGCCTGCCCATGGTGGCTGCTCCCTACCTCTGCCTCACCAGCACTTGCACTTGACCTCCGCCAATCTAACCCCCCACAACAGCACAAGTTTCCTCCAATGGTTTCCCCATCAGTACCTTTCCGAAAGGATGGGGTGTAGGTCAGACTATTTTAAAGTTGTATAATCTTCTTGTAAAGCAAAGGAGCTGAATTTAGCATAAGGTGCTCTTTCAGTGGGTGAAGACTTGCCTGTTTCTCCATGAACTTTTGCTGTAAGAAGGCAACATGTCTCCCTTAATTTTGCACCACACATTTCCCCTGAGGGCTGAATGGCCAGACCTTGTTGGATCAGTGCAGAGGCTTAACTTGTAAATGTATCAAGACAAGACTTGATATAAGACATAAATGAGAGCAACTGGTGAAGTGCTATGAGGAGTGGTCAAGGCCTGAAACCTTCCCTCCTTTCCCACCGCCTTGAGCCACATTGTGCTGAGGTTCAAGTTCTCCATCAGCTGAAGTGAGCCTTGGGCTATGCCAGACCTGATGTAGAGCTGGATTCCATCCAAAGCCAGGGTGAAGTATGTGTTATGTATGCTTGGGGTACAGTCTTGGCCTCGTGGATGTTGATGGCAGGGTTCCCATTAGCTTTATTGGGTCTGGAGGTTGCCTTTGGCTTCACTTTTTTAATCAATGTATGTGGGAAGAAGGGAGGGGTCCCCAGGGCATACTGTGATCAGAGCAAATGCATGAGTCTTCTCTGAGGGGAGTGGTGTGGGAAGAGAGGGAATGTGCTGCCTACCTGAGTAGTAACTTGGGTAAACAGACTGTTTAGGTGAAAAGCCTTTGTCAACAAAACCCTTCCTGTCTGGTAGAAATGTTCTAGAAGTGTGATCTAGGATTGAAAGGAGCTTCCTTAGTGTGTTAACTGTTACTGGCATGTGTTCCAGTGGGACTGAATGGTGGGTTCTCAGCTGTGATTGTTCCCCTGGATAAAACCATCATCTCTCTCATGGGGGACTTTCCTTCCCACACTTATTCAGAGGAGAATGATTCATGCAGGTCAATGGCCTGTCATGCTCAGGGAAGCTCTAATGGGAACAGAATTGGGATCTTGTTTCTCTGTCTTCCCCCAGTGCCACTTGCATCCTGTAAGGGCAGGAACATGATTCTGTATTATTGTATAAACAAACCAGTTGCATAAAATTACGCTTGAAAGACCCTATTGGTATTCTGCCCAAGGTTGTTTATCAGTCCAGGCCAAACTCAAAACTTATTGCAGGCTTGGGTCCAAATCCAGGAGTAAAATGGAAGTGGCTTTGTCAGACAACTTGGTTTTAGCCACCACAGTAGGTGGTGGAAGCAGCCCAAAGGGTTTGCTGTATCATTGTCCAGGACCTTCCTTGTAACCTGAGGTTTTCCTGTGTGTGTGGCTGCTCTAGCCTGATGTGGATAATGCAGTAGAAGCAGCAAAGGCAGCATTCCAGAGGGGAGCTCCCTGGAGACAGATGGATGCCCTAAGCAGAGGACGACTCCTGCACAAGCTGGCTGATCTTCTTGAGCGTGACAGAGTCATCCTGGCAGTAAGTACTGAGACTCAGTGAGCAGTGATCAACCAGCAGCTATTGACTGGTAACTCTGCTCCATCTCTCTGATTTTGCTGCATCCATGTCTACCTCATGTTTTTCTTTTCTCTCCCTTTATGAAGCACAGAAGAGTCTATGCAGGAGTCACAACTTATCTTCTTCTTTCTGCAGGATGACTTTAGGAGCCTTAGAAATAAGGCTGGTAGTTCTGTTATGTAGTTGACTACTTCTCCAGAATTTTAGCTAGTTATTGAAGTGATTACAGATTACTTAGATTTTCCGAGTAATAAACATTCTTTCTCAGTTCAACAGTCATCAGTGTTCATAGCTGTTTCCCAGCTCTCATCTTAAAAAGAAACTAAACAATCCCCGTAAAATAAACGAATAAACCCAAAACAAACAACAACAAAACAAACAAAAAACCCTTGGAAACCACCTCAACCGACTCAGTTCCTTCTTTATTGCAAAAATGCAAGGCCAGTTTGACTTCTTAGCAAACTGCTTCCCCTAAAGTGAGGGGCTGAAAATAAAATCTTTCTCTTGCTGGATGTCATCCAAAGTTTAAAAATGTGTGTAAGTGGGAACTGTTTCTTTCCCTACTGAATGTACTGGCTCAGGGAAATCTGTAAGTGTGAAGCTGTGTTAACTTGGACTTCTGCACTGAAGAACTATTGCTAATGGTTCCCTATCCTGTTTTGAAGGAATCCTAGTGCAGAATGAAGTAGGACCTGACAAAATGTGCTGCAGTTGGTAGAAGCCTTTAGACTCTATGGGCCTTGGACATCTTTCTAAATCACACCCACAGGTCCTAGCAGCTCTTGGTTAAAGCTGCTGTCAGGCCATACTGAAGATCTTGGACCTGAGCACTCAGCAGTTCAATGCTGCACTTTGGCTCTGCTTAGCTTCAGGGGAATGGAGTCTATGACATGTAGTGCTGTTAGATGTGCAAGTTCCTGAGCTGATGTCCCAGTGAGGGCAGTAAGACTTGACACACATGGGCTGTGCTTAGGAGCCTGTACTTGCATGACTATTTTGAGCTG
>NW_009952879.1:1901290-1926336 GCF_000747805.2 Chaetura pelagica | reverse complement strand
CAGGATAAAACCAAAAAAATCCAGGTCTGAAAGCAGTTCTGTCTTGCAAATGAAAGGGGAAAAAATATATATGTCTGTAAACATGACCTATTCATTTTCTGTTCACTTTTTGATGTGACTTCAGAGGGCCCTACGTTTTCCATAACTGGGACACTTGTTTCAGGCTTTCTGCTGTCCTTCTGATCTGGGAGGACGTGTTGGCATTGTTGTTTTCACTGTAGAAAACTAGCTATAGCTGCCTTGGCTGCATGCTAAGTAATGACTTATAAAAATCAGTTGTTTTAGCAGACATTCAGAGTGGGTAACAATCCTAGTCATTCCAAGGGGAATGTCTGTTTGAGTGCTGTTTGCACCATAATGTCTGTGGAAGATGACAGAGTATGACTTCATATGTAAACAAAGATGTTTCAATCTACCAAGGGATAGTGCTTCCTTTATGGATGTGCTGGCCATTTGCACCAATATCCCATTTAATGACCTGAGCAGAGAACAAAGCATTCACTGAGCTAATGTCCAAAACAGGGAGAAGGACACAGGCTGAGACTGAACTTCCTTTAGAGCTGCTCAGCATCAGTGCAGCTTTAGTGAAGCAACTTCTCCCTTGCCTTACTCTCAGCACAGCTCTCAGCCCAAAGGTTGCTTTCCCAGAACTCAGTAAAAAAATGTGTTTTCTATCATCCTGTGGACAAAAGGCTTTTCAAAGGTTGGTTTAAGGGCTATGGAGTAGGGGAAAAAAAAAAATCCAAATAAAAGAAAAGTGGGTCTGACTGATTTCAGTGACACCATCTGGAATCCAGAACATCTGTGTCTGAGGGTTTGTTCCGGTGAAGTCATGACACTCAGATAATTTCTGACCAGTGCCCCAGACTGCAGCCCTGTATCCCACCCACAGCCACCTTCTGGGGGCTTCTGGAAGCCGTGCTTTCATTGCAATCACTGAGCAAAACAACTTGGGTACACACCAGGATTATTTGGTCTAGTCTCACACCTTATTTGTATTAACAAGGTCATTCCTTAAATGTAAGGTGAGGGAAGGAAAACCCCCATGTCTGCAGCAAAAGGCTAAATAAAATTGAGAAGGAGTTTCTCTAAAAGCTATTTTGAAGAAAAAAGCATTGGCTTGTCTTGACAGTGCATGCAATTTGTCTTTTCAGACTCTGGAAACCATGGACACAGGAAAACCTTTTCTCCAGGCTTATTTCATTGACCTGGAAGGTTGTATAAAAACACTCCGATACTACGCTGGATGGGCTGATAAAATTCAGGGCAGAACTATCCCAGTGGGTAAGTTCTTTCAGACCCAGTTCCAGAGCTGGGATGGGGTCAGGGAGGGAAAGGCTGGCTTCTGAAAACCTGCAAAAATAGCCTTGCATTTCTTTTCTCTCAGGATGCATTTGAAGTAGATGTGTTTTAAGATTTAAACTAATGGGAGAACAATGTGAAGGCCTGGATAGTTCTCTGGAAAATGAGTGGGCTCTTTTGTTGTTGGTTTGTGGGTTTTGTTTTTGGTGTTGTTTTTTTTGTTTTTTTGTTGGGGTTTTTTTTGTGTGTGTGTGTTTTGTTTGGTTTTTGGTTTTTTTTTAAACAGATAAACCTTTTTTATTTAAAATTCAGACTAATTCTTAAAGAAAAAAACCTGGATGTTATAGGGAAATGTATTTATTAGGTATCACTGAAATGAAGTAAGATGCCAGACAGTGGAAGGGCAGAGGTTTCTAGGAGGAACTGTATGAAGGCAGCAGAGTTTGTGCTGTCCTAGAAGCCACAGGATGTGACAGAGGGTTGATGTGGAATCTACTAGTGCCTCTCACCTCACTGATGTTCCTGCATCCCTGGCTGGCTCCCAGATGTTTAGAGAGATCATGTAGTGCTTTTTCTTACCTTTTTTAAGGACATGTTCTGAGATGTTGACTCTTCTCCAGAGCCAAAGCACTGTCCTCTTTGAGGGACTCTGTCAAGTTTTCTGACACTTGAAAGAGGTTTTTCAGAAGTTTCCTAGGCTGCAGAGCCAGAGCAATCACACTGCACTGTGGTGACAGGGACAGAGAAAACACTTTGTCTCAACTATAAGTTCAAATATGGCTTTGGGGAGAACAAGTTAAGACAATGGATGTCCAGGGGGCACAATGAGTAATATGGTGTATTTTCAAAATCAGCCTGTTTTGTCCCTGCATGCGGGTGATCACTGAGGCTGTTTGAAGGACAGGCACTGCAGACAAAAATTAGTCACCAAAGGAAGGGCTCTAAAGGGCTGAACTCGTTCAATCTGTGCAGGCAGCAAAAGGAGCAATGCCAGTTATATAAACTGAGATCTGTCACCCTCCTTCAGAGTAACATGAAGCTTGCCTGGACACTGCTCCTGATTTGAGATCACTTCCAAAAACTGTAATTAGAAGCATTCATGTTTTTGTCAGCTCTTTCCAATGAAACTCCTGGTTTCTCTTTGAAAAGTAACAGGAGTATTTTATGTGAATAGTATTACTTTGCTCACAGGGTTTGATCTTTTTGTCATTTCTTACCAGAACTGCAATTCCTGTTACACTGAATATGACTTCTGTACAAAACAGGTTTAAAAACACTTCCCCTTAGGGAAACAAGGGCTTTGCTTCTTTCAGAAAAACACAATCTGAATGGAATTTGTGCTTGCTGTGCAGTGTGGTGGGGAGTTATTCTCCACCTTAGCCCCAACACAGGGAGATTGTAGAAGGAATTGCACCCCTGGTTTTAAAAGGCTCCACTATGAACATGAGGAGTGTTTGCTTTTGAGCTAATAAGAGACCTGTTCTCAAACAGACCCTCATCTGCCTGGGCTGTCCCAGAGTTGTGAGTTAAGATGAACAAATGTAGGGTTCTTTGTCCAATATGGTTTTAGTTCTGTCCTCAACCTGTTAGTGTGCAGTCTTACACTCCTTCTGTAGAAGCTGGGATTCTGACTCTTCTGTCTTCCGTTTTTCTTTTGTCTTGCAGATGAAAATTTTGTCTGTTTCACCAGGCACGAGCCGATGGGTGTCTGTGGAGCTATAACTCCAGTAAGTAGCAGTGGTGGTGCCCTGCATCTCCCTTAGAACTGGAAGAACAACACGTGCACTCCCTGTCTTAGACTGCAGCCATTTGCTTCCTACTGAAGTACAGCTGCTCTGTAGGGAACTCCCATCTCCGTTGCCTGATGCAGTTTCTTGTTTTACCCCCATGCCAATTGCTCTTGGCAACACAAAAGTCCTCTGCGATGGAAGGGTGGGTCTCTAATCAGATGCTCTGCTCCTCTCTAAGGCTGACAGCAGTCACCAGAGACCAGTCAGAGCTCTCTGACTCTTGCACTGCTGGGACAACCATTTTGTGATTACTTGTGCTTGCTTTTTGCTGCCTAGTGCTGATGCATTGTTTTGAGTTTTAAGTAATATCCATTATTAGTAACCCCTGGCTGTTCTTTGAGCTTTCTGTGATTAAATCTTATGGAATAGTTTTCTTTTCCTTGAGATCTCATTCTCTGCTGCAGGGACAGTGTGGATAGTTTTTGGAAGAACTCCAGCTTTAGTGTGTGTTGCTTGCTCTGTTTAAACAGGCAGCCTGGAAGACTTTACAGCTACATGGGAGACATAGTTTGTTCCTGTCTGGCCGTAAAACACTTTGAACATGGTATTCTACAGGCCATGAGGCAAATGGTGATGTGCCAAGATTCTCTGTTTGGATACTTGGATCCAAGAAGTCTATGGAATATGTTAATCTTTGGGATAAGGTTGTAGGAGAGAGGCCTGAAAGAAATGCATGTGGGGTGTTGGATTTGCTGGACCCTGAGAATGCCAGGTCCAGACCACTTCCCAAAGATGTCTGGGGGAATTTTTCTCTTTCCTCCAGCAGGACTGAGCTTATATCCCCAGTGATAAGATGATATGGTCTGTTTAGCAATGTCAGGATGAGGCAAAGTGGGAGATGGTCAGTACTGGTTATCAGACCCTTGGCTTGATAATTTCTGCGCAGCTTTTCTGGCTGAACAAGCAACATGACTGCTTGTGAGCAACTGGAGTTTGTGACTTGAGATCAAAACATCAGGTTCCTCACATCGATCACCAATTAAAAGATATCTGCTGGTCACACTTCAGCCACCTTTGGCACTCAGCAATGCTTTTGGAAACTGTCTCTTTAAAGCCTAAATGTATGATGTTTTGGAGGGCCACTATAAGGGACTTAGTAGGGCTTCTAATATTTCGGGTTGACCCTACATCAACAATAAATTAGAAAGTACAGAACCAAATTTGACTCAAGTTCAATGCTATGTTTGTGAAAAGGATGATTGGGGTCAAAAAAACCACATCTGTCTTCAGTTTACTTAGAACAAATCCCTTTCAATTTTTTTCCAGTTTGTTCTCTGACAACAGTGTGAGAGTTTGTATATTCCTGCTTGATTTAAAGAGATTGTCACTCTTCTGCATATATCTTCCTAGAGAAAACAACAACTGTCCCTTTTTTCTATGGCTTGACTAGATTTAAAACAACATTCTTAGCAAGACAAAGTTATTAAAGTGCAGCATTTGACTGAGCTTTATTGCAAGGCCATGAGGAAGCCCTGGAGTCCTTTGCTGTTACTTTCACCAGCCAATCTCAATGGAAAGCTCCTATTGGACTTCAGTCATGCTCTGAATGTGTAGAAAAGCAGGATAGGTGGGGATGGCTCCAGCTGCAAAGTCAGGCCTTCAAGAGGGCTTAGGAGAAAAAGACAAATGGGAAAATCATGGGATGTTTTCATTGGAAAAGATCACTGACATGGAACAGGTCTGGGAAGGTGGGAGAGTCAAGTTGAAGAATAGCACATTAGACTAAATTCTGCTTGTCTCAGAGCTGCTGGGCTAGAACAGAGCTCATCTCTGAAAAGCTACAGCGCTAATTTATTTTAAGTGTGAATTTGTGGATTCCTAATGTATTTGGCTTCTTTTTTAATAGCTGAAGGACCTTGGCTTGAGTCTTGACAAGAAGTCCCTTTACTGTTGGCCTGCTTCCATCATCCCTAAAGCAGCATTAATTATTTTTAATGAAGAAATCCTTTCTGTTGCCAAATGACCTTTCTAAGATTCAGTGTGAGCTACATTTTCCACTTCTTGCTTAGGCTCCAAGATCTACAAATACACATAACCATGAAAGAGATTAGCAGAGAGGAAACTGATGTGGACTGGTTCCTAATCCCAAATAAGAAAACTAATTGGAAAGGACCATTTTATGACTTGAAGGGAGTATAAAACCTCCCTTGGATTTCCATGACTGAACAAACCACTGCAGTTTCCTAGCTAAAACCCTGGAGTTGAAGGACACTGTATAACTCCTAACTACTCAGCCAGTACCTAACACAGAAAAATGAGGTTTTTTCAATGTGTAGTTGCACCCACATGCTGTACAGAAGTGATGCACCAGGACCCTGCCTCCAACACAACTTCTGTAAACAGCCCAAATCCTACACACAGTGTGATCAAACTCCTGTAAAGGATGAGATCACGTCACACAGAGGTTTGTCCAACTTACAGGATTAGCTTGAGGACTGCCAGCAACATTTGGGATCTCAGGGGGGAATGAAGGAAGTTATAGTCTGTAGTCCAAGCAATTGTAGGCAGCTACTTCTCCCTGTGGCTCTCCTCCCAGTTGCTTCTTTCTCCCTGAGCTGTGTGAAGGTGGGGAAAATGCTGCATGGCAGTGAGTAGGTGACTGGGCTGGGCTGATCTGACCTGCCTCATGTTCTTGCAGTGGAACTTCCCGTTGCTGATGCTGGTTTGGAAGATGGCACCAGCACTGTGCTGTGGAAACACTTTGGTTATTAAGCCAGCTGAGCAAACTCCTCTCACGTCACTCTACATTGGCTCACTGATCAAGGAGGTAAGGAAATCTGAAGGTCACGTCTACGTACTGTTCTTTCAAGGTCATAAGCAAGAGTGTATTTTGAATTGGCTGTGTAGGTTTTTAGGTTGTACAGATGTTAAAGCCTCACAGAGGAAGGTAAGAACAGCCTCTCTCTATAGTCTTTTCTTACAAAGGCCTTCATGACTGAGAGGTAGCAAAGATCACAAAACCTCTATGTTTTTCTTCTTTCTCAGGAAGCTGCAGAGGGAGAAAAAATAATGGTGCTGTTATTCTTCTGCCTTGTCTCCCCCTCTCCCAAATGAGGGAAAGACTACATCTCAGCTTTATTAGATAATAGGACAAAAAAGAGTGTGATTAGAGAGCAGTGTTGAGTTTGTGCCATTTTAAAGTGGGATAATCCAGCCAAGACCGAGTGCTGTGCAAAACGATCATTCATAATGTCTGTGATTTGTAGAACAACTGAGATACGTCTGCCCTTCAAAGCCAACTTGATACTGACCTAAAGGGAAGGTCATAGTTTGAGATTTCAAGGTGTTGGTTAAGGGCTTGTCAGGTAGGATCTCAGGTGCCCTCAGATCTATTAATCATAGAGAGGTGGTGGGAGGTGCACGGGACTGGTCAGTATGTCACCTTCCTGTGTCTAAGTATGTGACTGATGTGAGGAAAACTAAAAGGGTTGCAGATATGCTTTTACTTCTCAATTGGAAAAGTAATTTGTTAAGCTTAATCTAATGATAATGGTGATTTTATCTGTTCTTGGCTTAGCCTGGAAGAAAAAAGAAAGATATTTAAATAATTGACACTTAGGGCTCCTCCATCAGGGAAGGCAGTCCAAAAATACTAGCAGTTAAGTATCTCATGCAGTTAATGGACTTAATCAGATTGTACAAGACAAGTGAGCATAGGGTGCAGTTCTCATGACTTCTAGTTAGCCCTACTACCCCACTGCTTTTTTCACTCTGACATACAGCTCCCCAAACACAGGCTTAGCATTCCCCCAAAAAGCCATTCAATTCTGATTAAATTCATTTTTGCAGCTGAAATTCTGAGCTGCCTTTTTCTCATAGTTGCCCTTCAAGGCACCAGTGTAATTACAGCAGAATAATTTTATTTGAAGATGCTCCTTTCTCCACCCAAAATTAGCAAAATTCTTTGCAGTTTTTCAGAAGAATAAGTTACACTTTTTTTCATCTTCAAAAGGATGCAGAAGATGTTAAAACACAAGCAAAGCTCTGTGTTTGGTTCAATGAAATAATTTTGGGCCAACCAAAATATTTTGTCTTCCATTTTTGCTGAAAAACAAAACAAAACAAAAAACCCCAACCTTTTCTGGCTTAGGGTGACCTGAACCAATTTCTTTCTTCCTTGTGGCTTTGCTGCTGAATCCAAATACCATTACTTGCACAGTTTGACATGCAGTATTTTCTTGAAAACTCATTTGCCAAGATACAAACTCTATTAAACTCACTTTAATCATTGTCATAACCATAGAAGAAATCAGATTTCCCTTCTGATTTGTGAAGAAATAAAAAAATTTTATTTTTTTTTTGCAAGGCAGTACATGAGCAATTACTTCCATTTTTTTTCTTTATTAGGAAGGAGCAACTGCATTTATTGAGATTGCACATTTTAAAAAAACACAAAAAATTGAGTGGTTAAAATCCTGCAATTCCATTGTTACAAAATGTGGGGGAAACAACCTTGTGTAATCAGTAGTAGGGGAGGGCTGGTCTAGAAGAGCATAGTCCTTGAAACTCTTGTTTCAGGAAGTAAAAACAGACCAGTCAGTCCCACACTTCTCCTCACACTAGAATTTCACCTGAAGTTTTGCCATTTGTCTCTTCTGGCAAAATTACTGGCTGGCTAATCTAGGTTGTAAATGTGGTGGAAACTGGCATAAGCCTTTTACCATCTGCTCTTGTATTCCTGTTTTATTAGCCCCATCATCTAGTGAGGTTTTACTGACTTCTTAATCCCTCTGGCCCCTGAAGAACCACAAATGTCAACCTTTGTTCAAAACAAACTTTCATTCAGTTACCCCTTGGCTCCAGCTGCACAGCAGTAGCTGGGGGCCAAACGACTCATTCTCTTTTGACTTGAAGCTGGGAATCCTCCAGGAATTCTTACTGAAACTTGGCATTTCCTAAGCACGGCTGTTGTTTTCACCCATGTCTACTCCAGCTGGTAGCTGTTTTACTGGGAAGGCTGGGAAACTGGTGTGTCTGGTGTGGGCTCCTTGTCTGCAGCTTGCAATTTTTAATTGCAAGGAATATAGTGCAACTAAGACAAGCTTCCCAAGATCTTGAAGTGCATCTCCCAGCAGTGCACATCAGTTCCAGAATGCTCAACATCTCTTTTTACTGAGTTGTATTTAACCTCTGTTTTAGGTGGGTTTCCCTCCAGGTGTGGTGAACATTGTGCCAGGCTACGGCCCCACAGCTGGGGCTGCAATTTCAACCCATCACAGCATTGATAAAATTGCTTTTACTGGATCAACAAAGGTGGGTGATGGATTTCTTGTTCAACACCTGCTGTTCCTCTTTGCATTCTCTTCTAAAACTGCCATCCGTGTAAGACTGGACCAAAGAAATGTCAGTGATTTCTGTATTGCCAACATCATTTTCCATCACATTCCATGTGATGGGATTTCTCAGAAGTGTTTGGAATTTGTCTAATTCAGATCCTTATGTTTGTGATCATCTCACATCTCTTTATACTGGGTTTTGCCAAACCACCACATTTCTTTAACAACTGGAAGTAATAGATACTCTCAGTTAAGGTAAGAGAGTCTACAGGAGAGGCTGGCAGTAACTTAACATGTCATTGACCTGAAGGAGCTTCTGGGCAAGTTTGGCTGCCAGTCCTGCCCTGCCAGTGAGTGCAACTGGAAAACATGTCAGTCAGCCCTGAACAATTCTTCCTCAGCTTTAGTTACCTCTGAGGAACTTGGACTTAAATAAAAACATGGCCCTGTGCCCAAGGCTTCCTCTGCTGACGTGGATGGGATTAATGTTTGAGCTTCTTTTGAGACTTGCACAGTTAAATCACCTTCTATTCAGTTTTTTTTCCTGTAGATAGCTACAGCTGCCTTGCTTAGGAGAAGGGTGGAAGTAACACCCCTACACTATCAGACACCTACAGCCATTCTCTTCTGTACCTTTGTGGGGGAAAGGAGCACGTCGCTTGGCCTAGTCCATGGAAGGGAGCACAGCTGTGGCACACAAACATATTTGTCTCCAGTAATCACTGCTGCAAACTCTCCAACAAAAGCTTTCTTAGAAATGTGAATGTTTTTCCACTCACTGCTCTAGATTTTTCTTGCAATATATATGCAAGAGAGTCTGTGTCCAAAGAATGGAAATGCTGACTCCAGTGGGTACAGCTGGGGCAAATATAGTCTTCTTTATTTCCCTGAATAACGTTATTCTCACTGAGCATTTGTAGAATGAATCCATTCTTATCTGTATCTTCTCAATTGCAGAGTGTAATCTAATTGCATAACGATGACAAATTACCTTGAATGGTATTCTTGGTCGGTAAAGGTAACTCACTAAACACTCCAAAACTGCTGCATTTAACAACAGTACCATCTAGTGGCTTTGTGTACATGCTAAGTGCTTTGCTTACCCCATAGGGAAAGGTGTGTTAAGCCTCTGTTTCTGTATAGGGATCATGGGAACAAACACGAATGCAATAAAGTAAAAGTTCACCATGAACTTTTACTCTCTCGATAGTTGGGCTAATCTAGGAGTTTACCCAGATACAAGCTTCTCTCCAAATCCTAGATCAAAAATGTGTAGCCCAGATTAGATGCTGGCTGTGTGAAAACAATAGAGTTTATAGACTCACCCAGCTCACATGGGTCTGTTTGGGTTTTTAATGAAAAAGCAGTATCCAGTGGATTAGTGGCAGAAGGAAAACCTCAGCTGCTGGAGCCTGTAGGCAAAGAACTCCTATAGATGCTGTGCTTGTCTTCTTAATCCATGGGTGTGCAGGAAACACCAAGGGAGACAGATTCTTTGCTAATGCATGTGTAATTTAGAAGTGTTTTCTTCCCCCTCCACCCATCTGTGAGTTCAGCTGCATCTCTGCAGTATTTGCAGCATAATGCTACTGTTTCTGAGCCAGGAAGTGAAGCCAATTCAAAATACATTTTGACTGAGTTTTTAAGCCTCAGCTTAGGCTCAGTGCCAACCTGAAAATACTGATCTTAAACTCCATGAGCATTTTCTTATCTAGATTTCTTGCTTTCCCTTAGTTTATTAAGTTGATCTCTTGGCTAGCTGTGCCTCTTGCAGAGTTGTGTACCTACAAGCAGGTACATTTCTCACTGCTGCTGCCTTTAGGACTTGGCTGCTGAGTGGCTAGAGATGTTCAGAAGTCTTGCACAAGTTACAAATGCCAGCCATGAAAAATGCAGATCTGTCACTGCCAGCCAGATGCCTCATGCTTTCCTTGCTCACAGCTCCACTCCAGGGCAACAGTATTTCTAGTGAAGTGAAGGTTGCCATGTGCAAAGGTAAAATACAAGAAAACCAGTTACAAAAGGATGAAATTAAAATATAAGGTCACATAAAAAAAATAAACTGCTTTAACAATTGAAGCTCCCAAATAATTTAAACTCATACTATTTCAACAAAATTAGATTAATACATTATTCTCATACTTAATTTATGCTCTTGTGAAGAATTCCACTTTTTAGAACAGAAATTGCTGGTTTGGTGTTACCAGTATCAAAAAGAAATGGCAGAGTCTGTCACAATGTAGGGAGAACCTTTTATATTAAACCACTTGTCTATGGAGGAAAAAAGCCTTAATTTGACATTATTTTGATTAAGTTCTGGGAGCAGAGTAAGTCCTTTATTTCAGGAGAGGGTGACCTGAGAAATTCTGCCAGATGGTCAGAGCAGGTTCCAGGGCAGAAAGTGCCACAGCAGAGCTAGACAGAGTTTGTCTGTTGACAACCTCAGGTATTGCCTTGGAAGAAACATGTCTCAGCTACTCTTGTGTGTGGAGCAGCTCAGCCTAAACTGTCAAGAAAGAAGTAATTTTCTCCTAAATGTCAAAATCTGTACGTGGCTTTCTGGCATGGGAGTGGTAACAGACAGGAACAGTGAGTTCTTATCATTGCCTTGGCAAGCTCTACTCTGAGAAGTTGAATTCTCAGTTTTTAATGGTAAAACTCATAAACCTTGATTGCCAGTGTTGCTCACTTGCTCTGCAGGTCTAGGTAGCAGGTGTCCTTCAGGATACACTTCCTTCCTGTAGATCTCCCACACAGCCCACCCTTTAAGATCTGCCTAAAGACATTAATTCTGGAGCTGGTTTTGACCCAGCATGTGACAGCAGAAGGAAACTCAAACCATTTAAGAATGTGATCCCTGACTTCTTCCTGCTTCAGTCACCAACCAGGCCCTTCTACCTGTGTTAGCATCACACTTGACATGCTGAGTTAAGGCTTTCACAGGTGTTGCAGCCGATATTGGGGGGCTACCCCAACAGCTCCTGTCCTCTTTGTGTCTCAATGCTGCAGGTTGGAAAACTGATCAAGGAAGCTGCTTCTAAAAGCAACCTCAAAAGGGTGACATTAGAGCTTGGAGGGAAGAACCCTTGCATTGTGTGTGCAGATGCAGACTGTAAGTACTGGCTGCTGTGTTTATTTACTGTAGGATGCTACAAGTGTGGTCCTTCCATGTGCCTCTCCTGCCTTTGGCAGCCAGCAGGGCTGGTGTTTGCCACTGCATCCACCCCAACAGCTGGAACAAACCCCTGTCCAAGAGCAGGGGTTTCTGTTTCACTGAGGCTCTTGCCCAGTACAGGGACCATTCCCATGGCAAAT
Source organism: Chaetura pelagica (assembly GCF_000747805.2). Classification (NCBI taxonomy): domain Eukaryota; kingdom Metazoa; phylum Chordata; class Aves; order Apodiformes; family Apodidae; genus Chaetura; species Chaetura pelagica. The sequence continues at coordinate 1,914,653 of NW_009952879.1, read as the reverse complement.
GAGCAGACCACTACACTGTTACTTGCCCTGGGGGTAGATTCAGTTGCAGATAAATCTTGCTTTTGTGCATTTCTGCTGTTGTGGTGCCTTCTTTTTGGTTGGCAGAACTGCAGAGTCTGAGCCAAGCAGAGGGGAAAGCAGGTTTGCTTGGTTTCTGTTTTTTAAATGTAGCCCCTCTGCAGATACTCCTGTGACAGGAGAGTTTTGTAGGTCCTGATCTAATCCAGCCTTCACCTCTATGATGATGTGCAGGACTTATTTTGCATGTTCTGTTGTGACTTTGGTGCATTAATGAGTAGCACTAGGAGATACATGTAACCTGTGATCACCAAAGTGGTTGGAAAACCCTGTTTGGCTTGGGAAGAATACCCTCCACTCTCCTGCACAGCAGAGCTTGAAAGCCAGAGGTACATGTGCTGCTAACAGTGAGCATTGTAAGGACCTGGTCTGAGCTGGCTGTGCAACAGAAGGGCACACTGCCTCCCAACCACTCACTGCTAAAACTAGTCTTCAGGAGCCAATGCCCAGTATCCGGGAATCCACATTGGAATTCCCACAGCAAGAAAAACTGATTACTGCCCTCAATGAGCTCTTCTGGAAGGAAGTTTTGGGGACTACAGCAAACTAGACCTTGAGACAAAAGGCAGGAAGAGGGGTGGAAGCAGTGAGGGATTTGGTTTGGGGGCAGCATGAGGACTTGTGAGTGCCTTCAATGGGCGGGGACCCTTGTCAGCATTTTTACTAGAGGCTTTCAAAAGAGAAATGAAAAAACAAGTCTGGAAACACTGGAAGGCTGAAACTGTGCATGTGGTAACACTTTTCCCTCCTGGGCCATGTTGCAGTGGACTTGGCAGTGGAATGTGCCCATCAAGGCGTGTTCTTCAATCAAGGGCAGTGCTGCACTGCTGCCTCACGAGTGTTTGTGGAGGAGCAGATCTACCCGGAGTTCGTCCGGCGCAGTGTGGAGTATGCCAAGAAGAGACTTGTTGGTGACCCTTTTGATGCCAGAACTGAGCAAGGGCCTCAGGTAACTGTGTGCTTGAGAACACTTGTTTGGGTTTTGGTTGTGTTTTTGTTTAATTTTTCCTTGTGTAAATATTATCCTTGTGAATATGGTCCCAGCAGAAGCACAGAGGGGTGAGTAATATATCATGGCTTTATTTTTCTCTCTATTTTAAATACCAATTAATCACAACTGTTGAAATGTTATGTTGTAATTATTTTTTTTTTTAACAAATGTATTTAATTCACTATGGAAGGAGCTGTCTCCCTGGTACCAGTAGTAATACAAAGCATGTTGCAGCAAGAAATAGCAATGCACAGAAGAGTGCAGCTGCAGAACGGCCATTCAGCTACTTGGCTGTGTTGGTGATGACAAGCAGTTAGAGCCCAGGGACTCCTGAGTCCCCCCTTTCCCTCTCCTTCTTTGCCCTATTTTTGTCATCCTTTGGAGAAGTTTCAGCTGAATTAGGAGGAAAAACCATGCCAAGCTACTGTCATAACCAGCCTCATCAGTGCTTCCAGAGCCTTCGTCGTCTTTTTTCCTTGCAAAGCAGGCTGAGCTGTGGTGGAGAGCTCTGAAGGAAGATGATCATTGGGTCAGATCTTTTAACAGGGCCACTGTTTGCTACCAAAACCAAAAGGGGAATCCCAGAAATCTATAGCCTACTTTTCCTGTTCTCAGTTCTGAACTATGAGTTTTTCTTCCTTGATGCTATGTAGATTCCCTTAGAGAAAAGATGACTGTAGAGACATCTGACCCTCCTTATTGGCATGTAGGCCCATTTACACTCTATCCATGCATGGCAAAACCTCACTGTGTGTCCTTATGCATGGGGAATAAGATGTTTTACATCCCCTGTTCATGCTGGGACTGTATCTATCCCTTGCCTATCTATAGAGTTTTCAAACTGCTCAGCAAAATTAGGAAAAAAATGCACTGTACTTATGAATTACCTTGGGGAACTGGCTGATTCAGGTCTAAACCAGGGATTTTTGAAGTGAGGAAGAAAGGTTTTATTCAGGTCAGTTCCCTGATGTGGATTACCATGTACTGGCATGGATACCCATGGCATGGGTGTGGGGAAAAGGCTCTGTCAGCTGCAGTGTTGGTTTATGCTGATACAAACTGCAGTGCTCAAAAATAGGTCAAATTTAAGCAGAAATGAGGCATGCTTCTAATGAGACTTCTCCAAAACTCACATGTGTCTGACTATGTTGGCTGGCTGGAATTCAAAAGACACCACAAGAAACCTGAGGGGCGTGATCAGGACTGTTTGAGTAGAGTGCCAACCTCAAATGCAGACCAAGGGCATTTTTTAAACTTCAGATTCCTGTGAGCTGTATCATAGGAAGTAATAAAGTAAATCTGCACAGATGGCAAACTGGTTAACCAGGGCATTATAAAATTGTGCAGAGCAGACTCCATTAGATGAGATTAACATCCTGGTGGACTAGAACAGGGATTAGAGTTGAACAAGACTAGACAGGTTTTGTTACTGTAGAACCCCAAATCCTGGGGTTTGTGAACTATAAGAGCTGGTCTACAGGAAGGACATAAGCACAAGAGCTGCACATGCTTACTAGCAGTTTTTCAGCATAAAACCTATTGTTTGAATTTTAAGACAGCTGTTATTTTCCTTAGAGTGTAGACATTTGTATACTTTAGAATTAAAGCATGAAAGTAACATATGTAAGCAGAGAGACTGTATGTCCAACAGTCAGTTGGACACAGTTATGGTGTTACTCTGTAGAATTACAAGTGGTGGGTTTGGAAAAGGAAAAACTGATCCTTGCAGTCTTGACTTAAATGAAACAAGAAATGAAGATTTGGGGTTTCTCAGATTTTGCAGTGATCCTTAGAGCCTTCCTCTCTTGAATTAGATGGACAAATAGTAGAATTTGCTCTAGCAGATCATGTGTTTTTAATAGAAGGCAATGCTTGAACCATAAATAATAGTGGAGTAGGGGACAGAATTTAAACAAGCCTTGCAAGCTCTAGTTACAATGACAAACAGTTCCACCCTTGCATGTCATTTTTACAAATATTTTCTTTCCCCAGTGTCTTTTCATCTAACTATAGTTTGCCTTGCAACAAGTTACAGCTGTATAAATATCCTTGTTTTGTTTTTTGTGATGTGAAGTGGATGAACTGGATTGGTCTGGATCACAGACATGCCAGGATAGAAAGCACTTGCAGATATTTTCAAATTATTTACATTTGGCAACTAAGCAACCAGACAAATAGACAATATGTATGACACGTGCCAAACTTAATGTGTGACACCCTGCATCCTACATTTCCTTGTGCAGTAGCATGTATCAGATATTTTCTTGGGTAGCATCTTAACACACGAGAGGACATGAGCACTTTGCACAAGCTGTCCACAGTGTGTGTGATACACACATCTGTGTGGCAGGAGATGTGCTGCTCTCTGTTTTTGTTGTGTACCAGAAATACCCCAAGGACACCCTCCTGAAGCTTTGATATTTCTCTAAAAGCATGAAAACTTGGATTGTATGTGGCCAGGGATTAACTAGGGACAGGATATAGTCCGTAATCTGGAGGAGTCAAGTGTGGAACACTCCATGTAAACAGTCCCAACTGGCAGCTGGCCCTGCCAAAATAAAAACAGATGCCTAGGGAAGGTTTCTGAATGAGTACAAGCATCTGGAGATACCTGGCATTCAGAATAACCAGGCTGCCAGGGCACCTTGAAGCAGTAGGTGGAGTATTTTATTTAATAACTTTAATGAGTTTGGAGAGTTTTTTTCTTAGCTTTGTTTTTTGTAAACAAGTCTCTAAGTCTTTTACCATCCGTAGCATGATGTGATGAGGTGTTTCATTGCTTAATTGTTATCATGCAAACATTGATTTGTTTGGAATCTGAGGATACCTGCAGTGCATCGCTGCATGGGGAGCACAAAAAAAGGACCAGTAAAGGTCAGAAGTGCTGTGGGCTTCTGCATCTCTTCCCAGCACATGACCCACGATGGTGTAGTACATGATGTCTCTTCCAAGTCCTGGTGCAGGGCTGCACAGCTGTGCAACTTAAGTGTCCTCCTGTAACTGGACTGGCTTTTCTCTAGGTCAGCAAAACACATTTCAGACTGTTCTCACGGTGCTCCTGAGCTAAAACAGTGCCTGGATAAGGTCAGTTAGTCCCAGAGCTGGAGTGAGGTGAGCCATGGGAGTGCAGGTCCAGGATGCAGAGGAAGGGGAAGTGAGGAGACCCCACTCATGTGGCAGTAAACTATTAGATCAGATTGAACTATCACTTGTAGCTTCACCTTCCGTTTTCCGTGGCTCAGGGCTGTGCCCATGTCCTGTCTTTCAGTTTGCTTGTTGCCTGACTGCTGTATCATGGAGTGAGGTGTAAACTCACCCAGTCTGACAGTGCCCTGCAAATGTGCCCCTGGGCCACATATCATGGCTCCAGTCTCTGGAACAGCAATAATAAAGGCACAGCTGTCTGTTTCTTTTTGTTTCTGACAGATTGATCAAAAACAGTTTGATAAAATCCTGGAGCTGATAGAAAGTGGGAAGAAAGAAGGGGCTAAGCTGGAGTGTGGGGGTCTTGCCATTGAAGACAGAGGCCTGTTTATAAAACCCACTGTGTTTTCAGAGGTCACTGACAACATGCGTATCGCCAAAGAAGAGGTACAGTACAAGCCACCTGAACCTTTATATGCATTTGCTAATTGTAAAGGGGAAAGAAGAGAGGTATGGCTGTGGTTTGAAGTTAAAACCTGAGAGGACAATAGAAATTTCACTTGTTTTGGTGTCCTAACAACTGCCTAAAGTTGAAATGCACACTACTAATGATGTATCTGCAAGGTGAGTTTCAATTTGGAGTGTGTGTGCATGGGGGGTGAATTGTGAGAGGAGAGGGGGAGAGCAGAACAGGGAAGCTGCATGTGATTAGATCCTGTGATATTCATTTGAAATAGAAGTTAATCTACTTTTCGTCATGTTCCCCAATGGAAAATAAGTAGTTGCCAAAGTTTAACTGGCACTTGCCTATTTTAGTTTAGCCTAGTGCTTTTTATGGAGCTGCTTACTGTTCACTTCTGGCAAAATGTTTAGATGTCTCAGATCTGCCACAGAATCTCTAAGGAACCTGGGAAAGATATCAGTCAGTTTGGACATGAGCTACATTCTAAAAATAGAGGGAATAAGATCTGAGAATCCCATGACAGGTCATTTTTGTTATGAACAGACTCCAAATCCCAAGTCATGATTCATGAAGCTTGTCCAGTTTAATTCATTTGCAGTTTTGTTGCAAATGCACATTCATCCTTTGCCTGGGATCAAGTACCTGATTCTCCCCAAAGAAATTCAGAAACACTTACAAGCCTAAAGGCCTGGCAAAGTGCTTAGCCTGGCCCTCAGGGTGGCACAAGTGAGACTATATCTCACCTTTGGTATGGGAGTTTATTGTACTGCAAGACCATGCAGGCAAGAAAAGGGCCCCACTTTTGATCCTGTACTTGATGAAAGACTCCATCCCAGAAGTTGGGAAGCATTGTGTATTCAAACTGCTTTATACTGGGAAGCCAAGTTTGTGGTAAAACACATCTATGGCAAATGCACTGCATGCAAATCAACTGTGGACAATGACAAAATCAGAGTTAAAAACCAAGGAGGAAAACCTGCAATCCTTGAAATACATTAATTGCTTCTTGAGTATCCTCAATGTCTGAGTTCAAAAGGAGAGTTGTAAATGGAGTAAGGATGAGTTGTTTGAAACTTGTCCAGATCTAGCTCTGTTTATTTTGATTGTTACAAATGATGTGTTGTTGGATCATAGTGAATATTAACTATTCTATTAAATCACTGGACTTCCTTTGAAGTCAGTTTAATTAGCAATTTTTCAGAGACTCTATCAGTGACTTCTAGAAGGTCAGGACATAACATTTTAAGTAAAGTAAAACAAAGCATCTGATTGTAATTACTTCAAAATTGCCATGATTAGTAAAGATTTTACTAATGTTTAATCAATATGTGCAGATTTTTGGGCCAGTTCAGCCAATTATGAAGTTCAAGAGCATGGAAGAGGTGATAAGAAGAGCCAACAGTACAGAGTATGGCCTCACAGCTGCGGTGTTCACAAAGAACCTGGACAGGGCACTAACACTAGCTTCTGCATTGCAATCTGGAACTGTCTGGTGAGTACTGTGGGAACAGAGTTTCCTTTCCTGGGAGTATTGTTTGGAATCATGTGTAAGTGCTGCAGGTGAGATGTATTAGTAATCTTACTAATTCGTGACGTTCTGCTCAGAAGCAACGTCCGTTCATCAAAATCAGGTGGTGAGGACCAGAGAGTCTGGTGACTGTTTGTTCATTCATTCGATGTAGTTCTTAATCTGAAAAACCTTGGAAATGTAGAGATTGTAGGAAGTTCCACCAGACATCTGATGCCTGTCAAAATCCTGTTTGTAGAGACAAGCAACTCTTAGAATCTTTCGGTACCATCAGCCAGGCTCTTACATGCACAACTCAGTGTGGACAGTAGATGGCACCGCACTACTGTCAGAAAGCTGAGTAATTAGTTTTGCTTCCAATTTCTTATTTTATAATAGAATCATTTTAAAGTTGGAATCCTGATTTTCTTCCCACTCGAGATGGGAATTTTATCTGCTGTCTGATTTTGATGCATGCAGAGGATTGATTTAAAGAGTTGACTCCGGAAGATTCTTTCTCTGAGTAAATATGTTCATAAAGGTGGGATGTTGGGCTTTGGATACATGTGCTGCATGTACATGAAGGTGCAGTCCTACAGCACCAAGCCATACCTGTTTCTCCTTAGTAATTTGATCTTCCTGAGATGCTGAGGAAGCACCTGCAGTAGCTTTTTCTCCCTAGTGCCTACAGAAATGGAGTTAACTCTTTTGTTTTACTGCAACACAACTGTCTAATGCAGTCCAACTTTTTTCTGTTGCTGGAAGTGGATGATGTGTTTAGACAGCTTCCTGAGTAAATATGTTCATTTCAGAATGTGCTTCATTAAATTAGGGAATAGGTTGGACTATTTATTTGAAGCATGGCTCTGAACACAGCTGAAATTCCTGCTCATGCCTGAATGTCTTGACCATTAGAGACTGAAATGAGATATGGGTCAGGTTGAGTACTACTCAAATGTTTTCTGTTTCTGTAGCAAAATAAGATTTTATTGCTGAAATCTGATTTCTCAAGGGAATTAATTGTATAAAGAGAAAACTGACGGATTATAGACCTTTTTTGTGTTGTTGTTGTCTTCATCTTGCTTCTCCTTGGTGTGGAATTGTCTTTTTACAATTGGTGTTTTTATTGTAGGATCAACTGTTACAATGCACTCTATGCACAGGCTCCTTTTGGTGGCTTTAAAATGTCAGGCAATGGCAGAGAACTGTAAGTTTTGCTCAAGATTTTGTTTATATGTCGATGGTGAATGCAATAAGGATTGCGACTCAGTGAAAGTATTGTTGAATTTGCTTTTTAAACTATCAGGCTTGTATACAGGGAGGTGTTAAGCCTCCTATGGTTACATAAAATGTGGATGTAAAGCACAGATGTGAGAACATGAGTACTTGTGAGATGTGAGAACATGAGTGGTGCTTTCAGGAGTATCTTAATCTGCTTTATCAGCTCTTAATAACTCCGGTCAATTCCACTTGTAAGCATTTTTTTTCCCTTATTAGTCAGTTTTTTTAGATCAAGGGAGAAGTCTGACACCTTGGCTGGGGACACTGGTATCCACCCCAAACCTCTTCCCTTTTTATTTGGCAGTATCTGTGCCTCCCTTGACTGCTGTATCATTGCTCCAAGTGAGACCCCTTTGAACCTCTTGCTTTCTAATGCTGGAGCTAGAACAAGAAGGAATGATCTTGAAGATCATTCCACGTCCCACCAACAAAGGTCACCCTGTAAGTTAGAGGTAGAGCTGAGAACTTGACTTAAATCTTAATTTAATCCTTGTGTAGGAGAGAAACAGGTTTTATTACACCATTCAGAAGACTGAATCTAGATAATTCTAATGCATCTTTTATTTAATAAGTCAGATTTATTTCCAGGAAGCATTTCCAGTAGCTGTTCTGGTGCATCTGCTGCTCTGAGACATTTGCTAAGCATAGCAAATGAATGAATCCTCAATGGGACACATATATTGAGACCTTATGGTTTACTTTGCCTGACTGCCTGGCTAATGAAAGGGTGTAAGGGGTTATCCCCTGGGCAAGGCATGGGAACAGAGCCAGTTTCCACCAACAGAGGTATAATGCAGTGGTGGGGTCTGCCATCAGTATGCATTTTTGGAGCAACTGGAGCCCTCTTGATTATATGGTATCTTGTAGATAGAAGCTGACCTTTAGTTAAAAAGTAACTTTAATTACTGTCTAAGCACTATGACTATGTTTATGTGAATGTTTCTTCATACTTAATTTTCACTAGGCAGAGAGTACAAGGTGTCATCTTGTGGGTTACTGTGACCAGAAGCATCTTATGTTTCTTTTACAACAGGGTGCAGTTGTGTGTACTTGAGTGCATGTACTTACCAACAATTAGAAGTGGTGGGCCAGGCTGATGGCTGGTGTAAGTTAGTTCAGATCTAGGCCTGATATCATTCATGTACAGCAGCTGTCAATCAGAGGCTAAAATGCACTTGTGTAGAAAGTTGTTATCTTGTTGTATCACATGAATGTGCTACAATTGTTTGTCCCTTTCCCTCCTCTCTCTTCTTTTCCAGCGGTGAATATGCTTTGGCAGAATATACCGAAGTGAAAACGGTCACCATTAAACTCTCCCAGAAGAATCCATGAAAACAGATGGCCTAAAATGCTGACACTCTGAATGTGACATATGGGGGACGTGTTCAGAGCAAGGGGGAGGGGAGGGGTAGGAAGGAAAATGGAAAAACCTAACTTTATTCCTTGAGAAACACTGAATCCACTGGACTCCATTTTGTCAACTGGCTCTTCGAAAACTGCTTTGACTGACCCTACTGGCAGCACAGCACACACTTGTACTGTACAAGTCCCTGGCTGTACATCTCTCTGCTACCTGTGACTAGAATGCTGGTTGGTCACAGTGTTTGCAGGACATCTGCTTTCAAACTGTACCCCTGAAGGACCTGGACATCACTGGCGTGTTAGAGAGACTTCTGGTACCATTAGCATGGACTGTTAAACGCCTTCAGAGGCACGTGGGTTTCACTTGGCATAAATGGACTTGAGCATTAGGGTTAGTACAACTTGACTGAAGTTGGAGGAGTTTGTGTGAAGACTGCAGCTGGAGTTTGGGGTGGGACTGCAAGCTTTCATAGAAGGATCTGTAAAGAAATTCTCTTTGAAAGAGCTATCTTGGTCTCCCTAAAGATACATGCTTTCTCCATCCATGTTGGTGATATTCTAGCCCTGAATGAGATTTATGGGAGTTTCCCAGAGGACTCCTTTGGGGCCAGTATTTCACCTGACAGAACTAGACTATAAAGTATCCTTTGAACCCCATGTTTTGGTGTGCACACACTACACATGCTGCAAATGCAAGTTACTGATGTGGTAACCCTTCTGGCTCTGAATGAGTCACAATTTTATCTCAAACCTTCACTATAGCACTTTTTTCAAGAGGATTTTGCACTGTACTTACCGTGATGATGCAGAGTTGAATGAGAAGCATGTAGCATGGTAGATACCCCACAGAAAACATCCCACACCAGTCCTTCTGATCTGGAGGAGGGAGCAGAAGAGTTGCAAGAAGCTGTCCTGCTCTGTCTTTCTCTGTAACTTTCAGGCTGTGTGAACATCTCTTCATTTTTTGAGCCAGATCAATTATTAAGAGAGTAAAAGTTATAAGCTCTTCTCATTGCTTCTTTATCCTGTATGAATGTAGCTTAAAATGAATTTCTGGAAGTACAGTATGAAAAGGCAGGTGCTAAAGATGTAGGTGTACGAACCAGTTACCATGGAATAAGCTATGGCTGGACTTAAATGTGTCAGCAGCTCTGCAGTAGTGAGTGCTGTCAACTTGTGGCAAGCAGAGAGGAGCTGATCCTTCAGTGAAGAATGGACTGCCTTGAATTGTCTCTTCACAGAATCATAGAATGGTTTGGGTTGGAAGGGACCTTAAAGATCATCTAGATCAAATTCCTTGCATGGGCATGAAGTGGCTGTCATACCAACTTCATGTTTCAGTATCTCCTGCAGTAACTTCTTTGCATGCTCAGACATGACTATTAGATTAATGACAAGCCACCTGTTGTCTCAGTTCCTGGGTTCACTACTTTCCCTCCTCTTCCCAATTCTGTACTGGAGAACCACTGGCAAACATACGAGAAGTTCCGTGTCCCCGGGAGCTGGAAGCATGCAGACTTGGTGGGGTCAGCTTGGTAGGAAGTTTAGCTGATTTTGCTGGCATTGTTTTCTGAGAGCAAACTGATAGAGGTGTTCCTTATGGCACATCAACAGATCTGCGTGGAGCACTGCTAAGGATTGCTGCCTGGAGTTTTCTAGAAGCAGAAATGCAGGTCTAACCTCTGTCCTCTGATGCAAGCAAAGATTTAACTGGTACCTTCTTTTGCTCAGAGATATGCCCAGCCAGGAACATGTGCTATATTGCGTGACTTGACCTTTTTTTAGAGGGGGAAGGAAGGAAGGTGGGTGTTGATAAGTAAGGAAAGAGTTTGCATGAGCCTAAACTTCCTTATTAGTTGGTGAATGTTGAAATGGCTCTTCAACACCCCTTCTGAAATGGCTTACCTCCAACAGCTGTGTGTAACTAGGAGCCTGCCCTCCTTTGGGTGTGTAAGACAGGGAAGTCTCCCCATCTGGTGAAGAAAATGTCCTCCCTTCCCCATGAAAGGCCAAATGGGAACATTGTAAATAAGTCTCTATTTTTGTAAAACCCTCTGGGTGCAAACACCTTCTCAGACAAATGTTTTACTTTTGCCTACTTGACTGTTTTCTAGGGCTGCAGTCAGATAGTAGGGAGGTGAGGCAAACAGTAAAAGGCTGGTTATCTTGATGTATCTCTGCATTAATTTTTGATAAACAGTGGTTGAATCTGAAATAATCTGAAATTCTTAAAATCCTAGTATTCTGGCTTTATATGTATGATATATACTTCACCTCTTTTTTTTTTTCCCTTATTAAGTTTTTAAAAGTTAACGTATCTCTTACTGTATAAATCAGGGTTTGACTCTACACACTGAATTTTCTAAGTTATATAACACTAGCCACTAACTTTAAAATAACCCCTTAGAGGGTATATATTCTTTCATTGCACAGTAAGGCTTTCATATTAAATACTACTTTCTTTTTTTAAAAAAAAGAACTATATTTATAAATTAGGATACAGTTAATCTAATGTATTTTTATAGCTAAAGGTACATGAAAATGCTATGTTTAAACCTCATGTATATATTTAGACTATGGGTATCTTTTTGTAATAGTTCTTGTTCCTAATAAATGTTTAACTTTGTGAAATGGTTTCTAAATGCTACATATTCATATTGCTCATAAAGGAAGGTGGGGAAGCAGAAACTTCTATTGACTTCAATAATTTTAACAGAGGAGTAACTAGAATGCTTTTTTTATTTACACTTATTAGTCCCCTAAGATAATTCCAGCCCTTGTAATGCATGTGTTAAGACCACTTTCCATCAGCGAGCATCTTCCACTCACCTCAATCCTCCTGTCACTGTTTTGTTTCAGCCTGAATTTGGCCCATTGTGTCCAAAGTGAACACTGGGAAGGGTTACAGCTTCATGGTTTAAAACAAAATGGCCTTGTATTGCTCTAGGTACAGAGGGCTCTTCCCAGACAGCATCGTGTCTGTTCCCTTGACTCAGTGACCCAGCAGTTGTCCCCAGGCAGAAACTTGCACGGGGTTCACAAGAGACAAGGTAGTTTCCAGGTACCTTTCCCACCTGGCAGAACCAAATGCACAGTGTTTGCCTGTGTGCATTGGGGGGTTCAGTGTCTCACAGGAGGGCTGTGATGGAATCTGAACTTGGATTCACTTCTGCAATTTGTGAAGAACAGCCTGTTTTTAACAAGTACAGTGCCAAAGTGTGGTCAGTGCTCTACAGAGTAAAGCTGGAGCCTGTGCCTGATTGTGCACTTGTTGAGCAGCCACTGGCGTGAGTTGTGCCATTTACAGTCAGTGGAGGAAGGAGAGCAGAGCTGCAGCTGGCAGGGGAGAGCACAGCTGCTTTCAGTTCAGAGGAGGGTGGATCTGTTTTGTCTTCTGAGGTGAGCCTCAAAATAGACAATTTGATGGGACCACGGACCACACTGCCAGGTGTCTGGGTGCTTCCTAACCCCTCTGAGATACATTCATCACTAGTAGGGCTCTGCTAAATATGTTTCCATTCTTGTCTTACTTCCTTTGTCTGCCAGCGTAGGTAGAGGGCAAGAACATACTGATACCAACACGGTAGGTAGAGGGCAAGAACATACTGATACCAATACATATGTGAGAAATACCTGTCATCTCCCCACACAGGCCAAGCCAAATCCCTTGAATTTTCCTCTTGGTAACAGCATCACCTGGAAGCTTTGAGACTTTAGAAGGGGGAAGGATGGAGATACAAAGGAATTACTGTGAGTGACATAATCAATAGAGACACAAGCCAAGAAGAGTGGGATGAGATCTGGGGCAAATACAAAAGGAAGAAAATATAGCTTGAATGCACAGAGAAATTCTTGCTGGGGGAGGTCCATATCAAAATAAGAGGAAAAGTTATTTTAGGGGGTTTTCAAAGTTAGTCTAAAACAGAGGTAAGAAAGGTCTGGGTAAGCACCAGGCTGTGAGGCATGAAAGACTCCTGGGTAGGAGGTGGAAAGGGTTCTACCAACAAGTGACACTGCTGTGGCTACAGGTAAAAGCACCAGTGAAAACCTGTCCTCTCTGCCTCTGTAGTCACATCAAGGAAACACCCAAGTCAAATCTCAGACTGCAGCAGCCATTCAGTGAATGAATGTGGCTTTTTCCATCCTTGAGGGATCATCATCTTGGTACAGACCAGGGAAGACAAAAAACCCACAAACACCTGAGTATGTAATTTATGGAATTGCAACGAGTAACAAAGCAAAAGGTATTTGGAAATGGTCTTCTCTTAGTAGGGCCAAGGGGTGGGGAAAATAAAGCAGCACCAGGGCTTGTGAGAGGTTCCTGGTACCTGCAGCCCTTTGTGGTGGGGAGAGGATGCAGCGGGATGTGCTCCGGCAGGAAGGGGGCAACCTCGCCTTGCTTTTCCACAGAGCAAATCCGCGCCGCGACCTGGGCAAGGAGCGACTTTGCAAGGAAGAAATCTCGGATCAACTCGGCTCCAGGTAAGGCCAGGCCTGTGGGAGGGGGGGAGCGGCTGCTGAGGGGACCCAGGACCTC
>NW_009952879.1:1892601-1899899 GCF_000747805.2 Chaetura pelagica | reverse complement strand
AAAAGAGTCAGATTTATGTAAGCGGGACCGGGCCGGGCCGGGCTGGGCTGGGCGGGCGCGGGGCGAGCGGCCCCGCCGGGCTCTGTGGCTGGCGCGGCGGGCGCCAGAGAGCTGGAAAGTTTCATCAGATGCACCGAACCGGGGTCTCACACCTTCTTTCAGCTCAGCCCGTGGCTGTGCTGTGCGGAGAAAGGGGCTGGCTCGCTGCTTTCTGCTCGTCCAAGGGTGCTCGTCCCGCCGAGCTGGGACAGGCCGCTTCGTTCCCGGCTCTGCCTTCGCCTTCCCCTGTGCCTTGTTTCCCTCGCCTCTGGCCCAGGGCCGTGGTTCTCTCCAGACCCCTGGTCTGTCATCACGGCGCCTGGCCCCGGGTGGGCTTCCCAAGAAAGCAGCAGGTGGTTTGAGCAAAGAGCTGAAGTTTCTGCAGGTTTCTGGTGAATTGGGAAGCGATCTCGGGCAAGCTGCTGTTTTCTGGGTGCATCGCAGCACGGGGTGAGGCCAAAGGGGCTGTCAGAGCACAGGGGAGATGCCCGGGATTGTGTGGGTGCTGAGACACCAGGTGCTGGCAGCAGCAGGTCTCAGGACAGAAGCTGGCGGTGTGTGAAACAGGCTGCAAGTCAGATTCAGGCATATTCTTCATGGCCCTCCTCCTTCTGGACGAGATTCCGTAGAGCCCGCAGGACCCCTCTCCCTAAATCAAAGCAAAACGTGGTGTTTGCCTGCGGTGCATCTTGCTTAGCCTGAAAGCACTGTAAGGGGGTTTTGTTATAGACATAAAGGTCATAAAATACGGAATTACTGCTTACATAGGTGCTGTGTAGAAGTGATACACTTGGGGCTATGCCATTTAGTGCCCTGCTTGCAGGTAGAGGGAACTGACTGTCAAAGCCACACCGTTATTTCTCTTGAAAGTTGTGTTGTTGTTTTTTTTCATTATATATGGGGAAAGTTTTAACCTGGGGAGTAAGCTGGGTAGAAACTAAAAAATCAGGAGTGGGGTCGTTTTCAAGCCTCTGTGCTCTTTCCTGACCCCCATTCAGTGTTTTTCTAACAGTTGCTGTCAGTGCACATGGCTTACCCCCATCGTACAGCAAGGAAATGCCTCAGAAACCAGCATCTGCTAAAAAGAGCTGGTCTGTTGGTCTTTACGTGGGGAAGTATTTATCCTTACTGTAGCTGCTCAGTGCATTTAGAGTGAGGGTGCAGGGGATGCAGGTTTTGGAAGCATCACATCCCCAGATTACCATTTTCAGAGTTAACAACCTGGACAGCTTTTGGAGATGTGTGAGAGCTTTCCTGACACCTCTGCCTAGGGCATTGCAGCCACACATGGGCAGAGGTTTGGGATCCTGGTGCAGCAGCTGTGCTGGACAGTGTGGCTGAGGGGACCTTGGCCCAGGAGTCAACCTGACTCTGGTGGGAACTTGGAACACTCCATGGCAGAATCCGATCCTCCACCAACATGGCCCAGTTGACCAGTTTGTGGGCTGGATCTAAGTTTAGGAACCACCTCTATCTCAGCTTCCTGCAGCAACCCACAGCTTCTCCTGCTTGTGTGCATGAAAGCTGCCAAATTCAGCCTCTTATGTGTGCCCAGATGTTGCTGTGTTGAGGTGCCAGGGCCTGACCTGAGGCATGAGCTACTGCTGCACTCTGTCATGGGGAGGAAGGGATGGATGCTTAGGCACCTGCATCCATCTGGAGACATAGCCATCCCGCTGCAGAGGAGCTGTTTAGCTGTGGTGTAAGTCCTTGCATGTAGCCTGGTCTAGGCCTCAGTCCATGTCATTGTTTGCCATGTAGCACCCAGATAATTTTTCCCACCACTGAAGAACCAAACCACAGTCTGTGGCAGCACCCAACACCCAGAGTGCAGGGCTCAGGGGTGTGCACCGCACTTGGGTGTGAGTTTTGGTTCCTGCTGCCAGGCACCACAAACCAGAGGTCATCAGAAGCTGTAAATGCACCTAAAACTCAAATATTTGCCTAGAAACAACTGATGCAATGTACAGTGACTTGTAATGTCGGCTGATGGTTAAGACCCTATGTAATGAGAGGAGCAGAAAGCTAACTGGAGAGTGCTGATGAATCAGCATATTTTTGTACTCTCCTTGGTCTTTGCTCCCGATGCAGGAGGCTCAGGGTGAGTTAGGGATGTTCCTGGGCCTTGCTGGCTGAAGTGGGAGGTGGGTTGCATGCTTTGCTGTATTAGAGCCTTCAATCAAAAGTTCAATATCCTGCACAGACATGAGAAAAACTACTAAGATTCAAATGTGAGGGCCATCATATTACATCTGAGAGATATTTACTGACTGAAACTGAAAGAAGAAAATGAAGGAGCTCTGGTGCTGGTTGGGCACACACTGCAAAATCACTTGTTGTTTTAACCTCTGTGGAAGATTCATTAAATAAGTGAAAATTACAGGTGTGCATCTTTGAAGAGGTAAGGAGTTAGAAATGCCCTGGGAAACAGCTGTGCAGTCTTCTGCTGGCTGTTACACAAGACAGCTCAGAAGCAGCCAAGCTTTAAGAGCTCCTAAAGGCCTGATCTGCCTTCCTTAACATGTTTGAAGAAGCCTGATGCTTCTAGGGTGGTAGAGTTCTCTAAAAGGCAAAGGGAGAAGAAGCTGGTGCGTTTCTCTTAGCCCTCCGTTTTCTATAGAGGATTGTCTCAGTGACCACTGGTGGTTTTCAGTTTCTCACAATGGAGTCTTACAAGAGCCACAGTGTTCTTTGTGGATGGGAAAGGTTTTGAGGTTGCATTTAGGATTTTTCCAAATGCACTGCATGATTTCAGTGCTCTGCCTTTACACTAGCTGTGGAGGATCTGGAAATGCAGCTGTGACCCCTGCCCACCCTCTGCCCAAAGTCTGAGCAGCTTTGGCAGGGAAGAATTTGGAACATTATCTTTCTATAGTGGAGACATTGTTAGTCTGTTTTGTTAATTCACATTATGCTCATAACAAACCTATTAGGAAAATAATTGTATTTGTAGGATGATAACTGCATTTCTGCAAAGTACCATTTGGACAACTGTGTTAGAGTGCAGATCAATAAGCATCTTGCCATTTCTATACTAAAATTATTAATTTCTTCTGCTGTTTATTTTTAAACAGGGCAAATAAGTGATGTTTCTTCGGGACGGTGCTTACTAGCAGTTGCTCTGCTCCTGCATCTACTTGACGGAGCTCGTTCGGCTTTGACAACACTATTTAAGTACTGCAGAAAGTTTGCCTGTTGGATCTTCACAACTGTGACCCAGAATGTACTGGTGTGTGGGAACTGAGGAATCCACTGCTTGCAGAGAGAGCAACATGGATCTACAAAATGGTAAATAGGACAGTTTATTTTCTTTCCTGTTCAGATGGGGAGCAAAAGGTTTTAAGAGAACTCAGTAGCCAGCTGCCACTGAGTTTGGATATTTAAATATATGAAAGATCTTTCAGTGATTTGAGCCCTAGTCATTGAAAATCTACAGAACAGAACAACACATTTTACTTCCAATGAGTATAATCTTGAACTACTCAGGTAATAAGAATAGCATTCCTCTGAAGACTGGTTTTCTCCAAGGCTTATGGAATTAGTCAATATATGGATCATGTCTCGCCAGTTCCTAAATATGTTTTACAAGATCTGTGCTTTTTCAGCGTGTGAATGCAAATATGTTCCCAGGCACTGATGCAGTGTGTATTTGAGGTATGAAAGCTGCTAAAATCAGATCATGGTTTCTCAGACTGAACAGATAACTTGCTCCAGTTTTACTGTCAGCTTTGATTTGGGGGCTTGCAGTGGTTTATTGTGTGGCTAGATTAAAAGGTCTGAATTTATGTAATATCATAAATCCATAGGTGAAAATTTCCCTTTCAGAAGGGACACATGCTTCAGGTTGCTTCCTGTTCATTTTTTTCCTCAACAGCCAAATTATTTTTGGATTATTTTTATCACTGAAACCCTCAGCCCCTAGGCACTGCTGAATTTATCTGAGTCAACCCCCAGTTATGTTTCTGCCTTAAGAAATGGATCTCTGGTTATTGTATAACGGTGTTCCCCCCTTGCAACAAGCAGTTCATTAGGAGGCAGCATCTGCGTTTCAAGTGTGGGATGAAGGTGTGTTTGACGCTTTGTAGTGAGTAAGCAGGCTTCAGTAGAAGCTAATGTTTTGGCAGCCTTATTTTGGATTTTGTCAGCAACTATGAAGCAGAACCTGATACTTTATTCAGAGGCTGCCTTATCTTGTTTGAAGACGTTCCTCAGCAGCGTCACAGGGAGCTCTGGGAACTCTGTATGTATTATCTGCTTATTTTGTGATACTGTTTTTTCTGTTTCTTTTTGTTAATTAGCATTGTGTCTTTCTATAATAATCTGAAGCATTTGGGTATAGAATGTTCTTAAAATTCTTATAGACTGTCTTCTGAGTTTCTCTCTGAAAGAAATTATCTTCACTTGGATTCTAAGCTATAAACCACGAGAAGAGTTTTAATCTGCGCTAATGATTTTCAAGTGTTAAGAATTGCTAAATTTTTGTTCTGCAATAGTGATTTTCTCACTGTTTAAAGATACAGTAAATAAACAAATTAGTTTATGAGTGAATAATGCAGTGAAAAGTGAAAAAGGTATATTTTCTACATTGCGAGTTCAGTTTTTCTTCTGATAACTTTATTGCATGCTTCTCTTATGTAATTATAGTCAGTTCAACTAGTTAACTGGATGCATGCAAATCTCACTGTTATAACTCTTCTATACTTGTATGGCTAGGGTATTTTATTTGATTAGCAGTTTTGGAAGAGTGGCAAAAGCATCCTAGGAAAGATTAAGGTCCAGAACTGCCCTGGTGGATTTGCCCCTTTAAAGCCTACTCCACGTATTTAAACTAATTTTTATTTTGGGATTGTTTGAGTTCTGCCAAGAATAATTGTCATTAGGTAGCGGGTTCATTCCCTAAGTTAGCTGGTCCTTGTTCTGCATTTGGCTCCTGTTACACAGCCTGAAGTCAGGAACACGGTGACTCATTCAGCCTCCACATTTGAACCTATTGTTTACCTGCCTTTATTAACAATCGAGATGCAGCCTCCTGCTTCCTTCCAGTGGGAACCACTGGAATGTGGAGTGAGATCACAGATAGTATATTTAATGGTGATGACCTCATTAGTTCTTGCAAAGCTGGAAGTCTTTTATTTTTGGTGGGGGGTAGGAAGGACAGGCGTGTGGATGTGAGGGGTTTAACAAACAGCACAGTGGTGCTGTGGCTCTGTGACAGGTCAGTTCCATCAGCATGGCGCTGTGCACCTGATGCCTTGATCATTTGAAAGCCTTAAGGTCTTCTTTTTTTTCCCTGTCAGCTCTACATTTGGCCAGGTCTCCATGTGGAGAATAGGTTCACAGCATCATTGACTCTAGTTAGCAATTGTAACGTATGATGCGAGGTCTCACCTTACTGCTTGTGTCTCCTTGGCTATGCTTTTGGCTGCAGCAGTGAGCTTGCCTGTATCCCAGCAGGATGCTCACTTACCTTGAGAGCAGGTGAGCTGTGTTTCAGAACTGGACCCTGTCTGCCCTCCAGGGATAGTGCTGGACGATGCCATCTGAGCGCTTGCTGATCCACAGAGAGGATTTGTCACTGGAGTGCAGAGTAACACTCCTTTTCAGGTGCAGTCAGCATCTCCCTTGCCTCCTCAAACACTGCTTCTCCTCTCCTAGGTTTGTTCATCTTGTCCTAATTAAAAGAAAGAAAGCGAGCAGAGATAACGGGGGCGGCTGCAGTTTCTTGTGAAGCACGGGGCTTGGGGTTTTTTTAAACCTGCTTGAAGAACATAACATAATGGAAGTGACAAATATGAAGCTTGTAGAAGATAGAATAGAAGCCCAAGGATACCACTGTATGACTGTCTAGAACAGATTACAGATTAATTTTCTTTCTACAGGCTGTTTGGCTTCTTTCAGTCTTAAGGAATTTTTCAGCTACGAGTTAATTCTTGTATGAGTTTCTAGGAGGCAGTTCAGCAAAGACATAGAAAGCAATAATTGTCTTCTGAAATGTAAGGGTACTTTTGTTGAAGAGCTTATCACTCTCTTACTGAAAATTTTATTTGAAGTTGCAGGGCCTTCACATGCCACTTGTGTGTGTCTCGGAGGTGGAACTGGATTATCCTTCAAACATGCCAGAGGGTGTCTCTTCTCTCCTGCTAAATCTAGAAATGAGCATTAAAAGAGGCTTTATGTTGAGATGTATGTAGTATTGTATATAGTATTGCATAATTAGGGACAACAGTGCCAATGATGGTTGTTTGATATTTTGTAGTTGCTTGACAGATACTGACTAAATTAATTTTCACAACTTTGTTTGAGGTAAATCTCTTGTAAGGTGGTGACTTTCAGCTGTCCAGGGAAGCTCAGGTAGACATGTGCAGTATGTGTGGAAAAGACCTAAGTATTAAAATGAAGGAGCAAAGAAATAACCAGAATACAATGAACTGAATTGGTATTTAGAGTGGACCAGAAGCTGTGCTTAAGAAGTGCTGTGGTGAACCTGCAACTCACAGGGCTTTGTGTCTTACCAGAAAGAAGCTACCCATAGTGGTAGTGACCTCTGCAACCCCATCTGGCTCATCTCAGTACTGACTGAGAGGGAAAGCTGCTGCCTGCACTGCTGCTTCCTGAATCATAGGAAAGTCTCCAGTGCAAGTAAGCATCCTTCTCTGGCAGGGGGGTTGGACTAGATGATCTTTCAAGGTCTCTTCCAACCCCTACGATTCTGTGAAGTAAGAGCAGCTGAACTGAAGAGTTAAAGTCATTTTAACAAGAGGGACTACTCAGAAACTGGTGCAGTTTTATATGGAAAGTTTCACAACAGATTGAATGGTGACAGCTTGAGGTTAGCTAGTAGCAAATGGAACAGATTCTCCTGGAACATGGCTTGGTGCATCCAGCATCATGTCCCAGTTTGTATGAGGGCAGGACAATGGCATATGTGGCCGAGGCCTTTGTCATAGGAAGATAGTTTGAGAAGGTGATGGGACTGAAGGTGAAGGGATGGAAACTTTCATAGACTCTGCCCTTGCTCTCTGTTTTGTACTTGCTGGGTAACCTGAGCCTCCCAGGCTGTCAGTCTGGCAGTATGAAATCCACTAAAAAAAAACAACCAAAGTCTACAGGAAGAACCTCACTTCTTTATGGCAATAAAAGCAGGCAGAACTAACCCCGTACTGGGCATGCACCTATCTGGCCGCCAGATGAGATCTTTGCTGTTGTTTCCTCATAGTTCTGATTTTGTTACCTTAAATGTGAAAGACAGGAATTTGCAT
>NW_009952879.1:1886717-1892559 GCF_000747805.2 Chaetura pelagica | reverse complement strand
GGGGGGAAGCAAAATTGTGTTTGCAGCACCTCTTGAAATCCTCTTGTAAGCCTTAAAGGCTTTACATCAGCTATGTCTGTGGGGCTAGGGCCAGCAGCTAGGTCTTGGGGCATGTTGACTTAGCCCTGTTGGTGGCATATTGTGCTGTATAACAGGGAAAAAGTACTCATACCCTCTGTCCTGCTTTTTCCATCCACGCACTGGACATAGCAATGTTACCCTGAGTCTGCTGAGACAATGTGGTGAGGACATGAAGAGCATCTGGGAAGTGATCTGAGTGCAAAGAATACTGAAGACCTGCAAACTGTGTTGGTTGCTCGATGTTCTGTATAATCCGAGCAAATGAGCCTTAAAGGTTTTCTGTTTTTCTTCCTGCTTGTTATGCTGTGAGTTAATTTAAGTCCAAACAGCAAATTGAAAGCATCTTATGTGAGTTAGTCTTACTGCATAATGCCCTGCAGAAGGAGAAGTAGGAAATGGTAGGCAGGAATAGGAAGTACACTAGTGAAGCAGTAATAGGCTTGTATTTTTAAACATATTTAAATACACACTTCATACAGAAGTGGTGCAATCTCACATTGGGCCAGAAGCTAAGGCGGAAGGCTGGTCTGCAGCAGAAAATGCGTGTGGTTTAGCCTGCACTCCTGTGCAGGCTGCAGCAACACCTCATGTTGCACCTCTTACTGAACTGAGCCTGGATTTCCAAAAAGGACAGTGAATGCTGGGGCACGTGCAATTAAGGGTCTAATTTAAGAAGCTTTTAACTGACTCTCAGAGTCTGGATAATAAGCACTGTTCTTCAGACGTGTCCTTAAAAGATGTCCCTTGTATTTTCAGAGGCATCCAGAAGAAACCGTTTGTCTTTGAAAAGATGTTCTTGTGCATGTGGAAGGTGGTAGTTTGGCTGGTGGATGCTGTGGCCCTTAGGAGTTAAGGAAATACAAAGGAGCACTTAAGTTTTAGTAGCGGTAGGACCAGCTTTTTCCCACTAAGTAGAGCCAGCCTGCTCTTGAGTTTGAGGTCTGTAGCAAGGAGGATAGAGCTGATGGGAGTGCCAGCAGTGTGGTGTGGACTTTGGGAAGCTGACTGAGCAGAGAATCCAACCTGAAAGCTCTTTATCTGAGCTGTATCTGGTGTTATCTACTGCTCTACAGCTTTGTTTTTCCACCTTCCAGTTAAAATGTAGTGGTGGTGTATTACATTAAAATGTAACTTGTGACAGCTCTATCAAGAAGCCTGTAAAAAAACAAAGATAAGGTGATAAGGTAGTAAAGAAAATCCTTTGCCTTTGGAACCTCTACACAGAGACTCCTTCGTGATGTTATTAATGTGTGATTTATAAGGTAGCTCTCAGGTGAGGGTCTAGAACTGTTGTCCTACATTTCAGTGGGAATAACAACTGATAACTTTCACACCAAGTCAGGTCTTTACCAGGCCTGTAATTGATGTATTGTTTTGTCAGTTATGTTGCAGGCAATTTTATACTTGCATTAACGAAAGTGCTATGAATTTATTCATTTTTTATCTTCTCCAAAGCCTATGGGGCCTTATCCAATATCCATTAAAGTCTTTGCAGTGACATAATAAGCTTGGGATAAGATCTTTAGGGATCCTTACAGCATTAAGTCTGTGGTTAGTTTTTTTTTGCATTTCTCTGATCGATGAAGGGGCTGCCAGGGCTCTGCTTGGCAGAAGGCAGCTAACTGGGAGGAAATGTTTGCCTTCTTTCTGGGGAATGGATTTTACACCAGTCTGCTGTATAGGTAAAGTCC
The DNA here is from genome assembly GCF_000747805.2 of Chaetura pelagica. Lineage (NCBI taxonomy): Eukaryota > Metazoa > Chordata > Aves > Apodiformes > Apodidae > Chaetura > Chaetura pelagica. The sequence continues at coordinate 1,890,787 of NW_009952879.1, read as the reverse complement.
ATCCCTCAACAGGTGCTATTTCATAATTTACATCAAGATAGGCTGATATTTAATCCTTTCCTTAATCCAGGTCTGTGTGCTCATTGGTGGGTCAGCAACTGCTTATTTGCTTGATTATGTATCACCACAGCTGCAGCCCTTTTAAGTAAGTGTCTGATAGTTTCACAACAGAAGTGTGTCCATGCTTTGAATTTGTGCCTTGCTCTTACTTAAAGGGAAGACTTATAAAAGAAGTCTTTACGTATTAGGGAAGGCTCTCTACATTAAAAAAGCCCTCCTGCAGACAGGGGAGCTTTTGGGGTTGGCAGTTTCTGGTTTAAAAACAAACAAACAAAAAGTGTGCTTTCTGAAATTGCAAACTGCCATTATAATAGGTACAGCTACATGCAGGCAAACTCTGAGTTGGATCATGAATCTGAAGTGGAATCAGCAGGGCCATATTGAGGTCATGTTCTGCTGCAGTTTTTTGCAAGAACTCAGTCCCTCCCAGTACTATAATTAGCCACCCTGTGCATGTTGGAAGAGTGTGAAACCCAATGATGTCTTTGTAGATTACCTGATTTTTGTAGGGACACGTGTACCTGCCATTGAAGGTGCCTAGACAGCCTTCCCTAGCCTGAGCTCTCCTGGCACAGGTGTTTGTGGGGGTGGGATGTGTTGTTCCAGACAGTCTCGCAGGACTTGGGGTCTGCCATGAAGCTGCACAGAGCAGTGGGAAGTCTGGTGCAGGTCCTCTCTTTTTTGGCTCTCCCTCTCTGACTGGGAAGGGCAGCAGATCTGTCGTGAGCTTTGGGAACTTCTTGGCCACAAAGACAAGCCCCATGTTGTGTCACTCAGGGGTGAGGGAAGGGGTCAGTCTGTACAGGAAGGGCAAAAGGAATTAAAAGGGTGAAAGGAGCATGGACCTGGGGTTGGGAGCTGGAAGAGCAGCTTAATTTTATTTCTAATAATCAATATGTGGCCCCTGAGTGTAAAATCTGGCTTTTTGAATACTGCTGGGAAAAGCTCAGTCCCAGGCTGTCCACAATGTCTTTTCTGTGCATAGTTTAAAAATCATGGAAAAATAACGAACTAAAGCAGTGATTCAAACAAGAAGTCTGGATAAATTTAGCTCAAATATTCTTGGTATGTTTGTGGTCACTGTGGAAATGACATCACTGCTTGTTTTAATGATCAGAATACTGCTTTGAAAACTGGCATGGCTACCCGAGAAGAGCTCAAAATGAAAACTTTTAAAAGCATGTATGTCTGTGGAACTGCTTCACCTGCAGTTAGTTGGTTATGGGGCTATTTGTTGTATTTCCATCTTGGCTAAGGAGTATTTTGACTCGAGGTTATTGCTGCTTAATTGAAAAGCCACAAGGTTTAGTGCTTGTATGCTCTGCAGTGTGATTATCTACTTCACATTAAAATTCTGTCTGGGGAGTTAGATTCAAAAATTGTGCTGGTAATTGCTGAAGAGAAGGCCTCCTCCAGAATCTGCCTGCGTGTCTTTCTGTCTTACACATCAAAGGGCCTTTGAAAATGCTTTTATTTTTGCATCAAACAGAAACTTTTTTTGGTGACACTAATGGACAGGTTCCCTTTTCAGATCTCAAATACAGCTTGAAAAACAAAAAAAGTCCAACTCCTTAAGCGGGCTTGTAATCATGGCCACACTTCTCCAATGTTTTAGCCCTTGGACCTTTCGTAGAGTGGCAGGGTTAGGAATAAAAGCTAAAATTAAAGTAATTTTCATAGATTGGACCAGGTTCTCAGATGCAGTGGATCATAGCTCATCATAGGTTGGTGGGAAGGGGATGAAATGTGCCTGGCCTAATTTTGCTGTCTCTGCCTTGGAGCAGCCATCTAAAAATGCTGTGGGCTGCAGAAGATTCAGTGCGTGGACCTACATTTGAACACAGCTGGGCCTCCCTCCACTGAAATTATATTCCCAGACATCAGGAAGTCTAAAGGGAAATAACTCCCCATTCCCCTCTCTGCAAATGCAGGTACTTCTTCCACTTGTAGGCCTTGTCACAAGCGAGGGAAGCTTTTATTTTTTTGGTAGCTCCCTATAAAAGCTTTAGCAGCAGATCACTACACAGCCTGGTTCAGGACCAGCATTGTCTTGGCCAACAGCAGAGGTCTTTTCATCAGGCTTTCTCTTCTGCTGCAGCCACAGCTGTTAAAGTAATCTTTCCTCTACATTATTCTGTCCCAGATACAGGCCTCTAGGAGGATCTGCTCCTACTTTTTTATTAGAAGAATGTTGAGCAAATTATTTCTTTGAAAGAGAGAAAACATTGATATATGGAATTTTTTTTCCTTCTGACAAAGGCTTGAACAGTAGAGAAAAAGAAAAGTCTGAAAAGAAACCAAAGGTAGCCCTGAAATTTTATTTTATGAAGTTTCAAATTAAATCCAGTCTTGGTTTGGTTTCATGGCTATAATATTTGATTCAGTTGGACAGGAATGGTCTCACTGGAGACACCTTTCATCATTTAATAATCCTCCCTTTCCAGCCATGTGTGGAAATGAACATAAAGGAAATCCAAAAGCATAGTCATACTTCTGCATGCTTAATGTATATCTTCCAATTTAAAATTTGGAAAGCAAGGGTGGCATAGCTGGCCTTGCATGCAAAAACATATTTCTGAATGATTCAAGCTGTAGGATTGGAACCAAATTACTGAGGCCAAAAGACAAAAATAGAAACTTTTACTTAGAGCTGAGTCATATGTATTTTCAATACAGCAATTGGCTCTCTGGCCATTTGGAGCTCTCTTGGTTTACTCAGTCTGTTTCCCTTGGGAGTGGAAATTAACACCATCAATGTTCTCAGTGGTCTTTGCTGATCCTTTGCACCCCAAAGAGGGCTGTATAGGAGGGCTGAGAGGCATCACCATTCTTTGCCCTGTGCTTGCCAGAGGTTGTCCCCATCCCATTCCTTCCGTGCCCAGAGGTTAGTGATGTGTCTCCCAATGATGATGGTGCCTTCATGAGATAATCTGACCTCTGAGAAACTTGTGGCCACTGGTTCTCTGAGTGCTCTTACAGATTGAAAAAGATGAACCGTGTGCATGTGAAGCTGCTTTACTTGGAGGAGAGGGGAAAACCATCTCTGTCACTAGCAGTGGTCCAGCTCATGCTTTAAGCTGGGGATGGGAGGGTTAGCCAAGACCTGCCTGCTTGTGTTGGGTACCCAGCCACTTGGTGGAAAGTCAGAAGAGAGGGAAGGAGGAAGAGGCAGCAGCCCTGTGTGTGCTGTTGGCTGCTGCCATTCTTTTGGGATATGGAGGTTGTCTTGGTATTATCTGTTGCAGCTAAGGAAGCTTTATAAACAGAGGGTAAAACTAAAGATGGGGTGTGGATCCTTGGGGTGCAGGTATCACTAGTCACCACAAAGCTACTTTGCACTTTCCAGTGTGATTTGCTGGCTGCCATGATGGGTTTGCTCTGACAATCGTGTTCCAGGCTGTATTTCTCTGTTCTCTCTATGTTCATTGCCTGGTAATGGCTTTGTGTACCCTCTTTTGTACTTCATGAAATCACCAATAACCAGCTTGCTTTCATCTGAACTTCTTGGACAAATAATTTCCAGAGTCCTGGGGATCTGGGGGGCACACACAGAGAAATGCAAGAGGCTGCTCAGATCTGGTAGAGCTTTTTAGCCCCAGTTTAGTGCTGGCTGTGACAGACAGGCAACTTCACACAGTCCTTCAGGCATCTGTGATACTGCCCACTAAAGCCTGCTGAGCCTCAATGTTATTAGTATTTGAAGCTTTTCTTTTCCCTCTTCCCCCGTTGTCCTGGATGATGGAGAAACGATTGCATAAGTGTAGAACTAAAGCCTTTGGAGGCGTCTGGTTTTTGTAATTCAGATCTGGAGCCCCTTAAAAAGGCAGGAGTCCAGAGCATTTTTCCATCCAGGCCTTAATATTTTCCTTTCAGGTTTGCATTAGCAAAATTTATTTATTTTTTCCTTGCAGGTTAAGAGTCTTTCTCAGTAGAAAATTTCCAGTGGTTCTGGTGATAACTGGACACTTTGCATTGCTGTACCTAAAATTGTTGGCGTGCCCTTTACAAGA
>NW_009952879.1:1871040-1886235 GCF_000747805.2 Chaetura pelagica | reverse complement strand
TCCTGCTGGAAATATTTGAATGCAGATCAGCACTTTGTGTGCATGGTACTGGCATGTAAACAATTGAAAAATAATTTCAGATTATGCAATAATAAGGAAAAGATCCCTTCAGTTCTGGATTTATGTTTTTTGAAGCATTCTTCTGTGCTTCAGATCTGGTCTTTTTTAGGGTTCTAAGTTTCCTTTTGGGGTGAACATTGATTGTAAGCTGTGCTGTAGATGTGGGTTTCTCTTGTAGTCAATACATCATGTTTTCCACTGCCTCAGCAGGCAGATCTTGGTGTACAGCCACTCCCTTAATTAGCTGAAATAATGGATGTTTGGGTAAAATGGAACCACAAAAAATAGGCAAAAATATTTTGTGGAGAGTTCCCTCTGTCTTGAGAAGCTGGCATGTCTCATTCATTTTGAAGAGATAATAATCAGGGTCAGAGGGACATGACCCAATTCTGGTGTGGTCTCTTCAGTGGTGACGCTGAATTTCCCAGATAAACCACCCTGTTACCTCTCAGTTGGATTTACCATAACTTTCTCACCTTATCTTCTCACATGGAGATTTGTAAGTGGTTCTGACCATTTTGAATCCTGCTGGGGATCTTTTATAGCAGGTTGAGCCATATGCATTTTGCCTAAATCTGAGAACTAGGTGAAGTAGATCACAGGGTTTCTGCTCAGGACTCTCCTGTCATGGTTCTGAGCCAGGTCCTGGCCATGGGGCCAATTGGACTGACTTTAGGTGGGGGGAACAACTTCCCTCCTGGGAACACACCTTGGTCCTTGACAGTATTTTTTAATAAGTTAATTAATAAAATGAACGAACAAAACCTTTTATCTTTTTTTAAGCAACAAGTGAAACCTGTTTTGAAGTGTTAGCTAATTAGACAAGGAATACAAAAGGCATCTTTATTTCTTAAAGCATTTTTGCTGACCTGGGCAGATTTAAAAATGTTTGGTTTTGTTGTTGTTGTTGTTGTTGGTTTTTTAATAAACAACCCAAGGTTTTGGCTTTTCTTCCTGGTTTAGGATGGGAGTTATTTTTCAGTATCTCAAAGATTTCCAGAGGACTGAAAACATTATCTTACCCATCTAAGTGGAAAGCACAATGTAGTATAGATCCACCATCCTGTGAAATCACTGGAGGCTTCCTGTTGACTGTTGTTCAGTTTATTAGTCTGACGTTTTTCAAAGCAACAGCAGATACATGAGTCTGTTACACAGGCTCAGAAATAACATGGCTTTCTGTTAATTTTGCAAATCAACCTTCCCTGAACTTAACTAGAGTAGTATTAAAAATGTTCATTAGTGCTTGTGTGTTTCTAAGTGTTGGGGAGGGTTTTCTTTAAATATTCAGCACATCTTAGACCTCATCTCTGTCCCATTTTTATTTACTCTGTGGCAGCACTCAAAAGTCAAAATGGCAGAAGATGAAGCTGGTGCAGGTTAGCTGTAGCCATCTGGTGCTGTTGAGGAATTAATATCTGAGCTCAGCCTGGAGAGGCGGCCTCCCAGCCCACCCCCACCCCAGATCCTCTCTGAACCAAAGGCTTAGATTTCGCTGTAATGGGACATGGAGATGAAAATAGCTGTCAGTGCTCAAGTGTGGTAGTTAATTCAGACAAAGGAGCAGCCAGCAAGCCAAAAGACACTCCAGCCAGTGGCTGCTGGAAGAGCTGCTTGTGCTGAAGCAGAGGTGGGTGGCTAAACAGCCCAGGGAATTAATAGCTTAATTGAGCATCGTGGATGGGATGCTGTGTTAAAGCATCATCTTGATTTGCTTCCATCTCTGGAAATACCTGCACACATTATGACAAGGTCAGTAGCAGTTTTAAAGTTTTAATATTATTGTAATTCTGTTTTGGAGGAAGTTAGCTTCCTGCTCTATTTCATCCTGTGATAAGCATCTCATTTATGTATTTCTCTGCTAAATAAAAATATCCCAGTTAGTTGCTAGAGAACTCCTACCTTATCAAAGGGGCTGATGTAGTGGTGTGTCAGAGACAGTAATGCAGTGATTTGGGATATAAAAATAATATCTGTATGGCGTGCTGGTTTGTTTTGCAGCCATTTGCTGATTCACAGCATTGACCTGCAAACCCTCACCTGTTTGCTGATCATTTAATAGTGTCAGTATAGAAATTTTAGGGGTTTTTGTTTGTTTGTTTTTCAGCTGCTGGGGTGAAACCTCACAAACAAGGCCTGAGACAGGGTGTAACTAGATAGATCTCTGAAATTGTCATCGTACCCTTTATTATAAATAAGATTTATTTTTGGTCTGTTTCTCTGAGGGACTACAGCAGTGTGTTGCACTTTAAAAGTCATATTCTTGTAACCTTTGCATGGCAATAAAATAACACTGCCTTTTTTGTGGGTAACTGCTATTTAATTTACATTGGAATATTTTTAAAAATAACATTAGTCTTGCCCTTAGCTTTTGTAAAAGGCTGTTACTGCAAAGCCAAGCTTAAAGGCTGCTTCCAAAGTATAACATTGCAATTGAGAGTGAGAAATATTTTCACAGTTAGTTGCTTTGATACAAGCTGTTAAGTTTGTGAGGTGTGGATGCATTTTCAATGTCAGCAAATGCCTCCCATTTTCCCCTTACACACAGTGCTTGGTTTGCTCACAGTCATTAGAAAGCAAGCAAAGAAAAAAAGCCACAAGTCTATGGAGAGGTTAAATAAAGATGATGCAGAGATGATCTGAACGACAGGGAGTAAACCCCATGACCTTATTTTCACTGGCATTCAAACATTTTAGAAAAATGAACTCACACCAGTTCAGATAGGCTTCATTGATTTTAGAGGAGCCTGTGCCAACACAGGAGCTCTGTCCTGTGGGCAGTAATTAAAAAACTAAAAGAAATCAAAAAGGGTCTGTAAGAGCTTCTGGAGTTTCTAGTAGCTTTTTATTACAGGAATATCCAAGAAGTACTGAGAGAACATCATACCTTGCCGTTCTGTTTTGCACAGAGAAACATGCCTTGTCAAACAGCAACATGGACCCTATTGTGCAAAGGACAGAAGCCACTTCCTAAAGCCGTGCAATCTAAGAATTAAAAGCACTTTGTTACATCTGAGTTTAGTTGCTCAGCATATTGCATAATCAAGTAAAAAAAGAGAGGTTCGATATTATTCAACCTCAATATTGCTCTTGTATCTTGTTGTTCAAGGCTATATGTATGTGACATTGACCCTACTAAGAAAGCCATGAAGAGCTCAGGTAAAGAGCATGAGATTTGTAGGGTTAAAACCATAGGCAGAATTTGTTGGGATTTTGGCTCATTTTTTTGCTAAAAATGGCTGATGCATGTATTGGCAAAACTTTATTCCCAGCCTACAAGAATGCCAGCACTGATGATAGTTCAGTCATACATATTCCAGAAATAAAACAGCCTTTAGTCAGTAAAATATAATTTTCCTCCTTTTTTTTTTTTTTTTCCTACCGTTGAGTATAAATTAAGCTTATAAAACCTACTGCTTCTTATTTTCCATTCATATTTCAGAAGTCAATATATCATTTACTAAGTCACCAGGAAGTTTTCTGTGAATTGGGTAATTTGTTTGGTGAGATCCTTAGCTTTGGCATGGATGGCTTCTGTGTGTTTTGGGAACTTAGGAATGGATGAGCAGTTTCAGTTAGACCAGTAAGAACTCCTTATTTGCTTCAGACAAAACTAAAATTGAATTTAGGGGCTAAAATTAATATCCCAAAGACTCTGATTAAGCTGCCAGCTAACTCTGGGTGCATGGAAACTCCACAAAGAGAGCCTTTTGTGACCTTCCCATTCCTGGAGTGCCCAGAAGTCTACACCTAATGTACACAAGCACATTGTGGTGCTTGATGGCCAGCCCAAGTTCTCCAAACAGCCATGATGGTGGCAGTGGTTGTAGCTAAGCTGTTACACTGCAAAGGACTGAAGGCATTTTGAGGGGGCCAAAAACATAGGAGGAAGTATGACACATTAGCCAAGTGGTTTTTTTGGAGTAGTCATTTGGTAAAACACAGAAGTGTTTTTGGGATTAGGGTCTAGCTTGTGGAGTTGTTCCTTCCCTTGGTTAAAACATTGTGGTCCTTCTTGTGTTCCTTGGCCAACTGATTTGGTAGTCTTCCCTGCACAGCAGACCTGTTCCAGTAGGAGGGATGGAAATTTCTCCTGTAGGAAAGCTCCGGGTGTGCAGAATGCATGAGAAGTTGGCTGGAGACCTCTCTAATAGTAGAGGTAGTGACACTGGGATCTTCTAGATTCCAAATTAATCTCTGACCATGAAATACTTGTACCTCCACCTTCCCTGGCTGTGATTTAAAAAGACACAAAGATGGTCCTGCTCAATCCTTTGGCAGAAAGTTTGTGCCTTAACTTGTGCATTGGCTGTAGATGCCAATGCACACCTACATGTGTGTCTTGTGATAGTCCCCAAAATCAGGATTGAGGCTGGAAGGAAGTAAAATTTGGTCCCTCCTTCTAGCATTTTTTTAGCAACCAGATAAAAGTTGCTGTGCTCTATCTTGCAGGGCTTCCTGCTCAGCTTTCCAGATGTTTTGTGTCTCCCATGTGAGGCATTTTTAGCTCCAAGGGGAATTCCAGTGCTTCTCTCTAGGTTCAGGATTTCATCACAGGATGCCGAGTGCAGGGCAGCTGCATGTTCCAGTAACTGCTTGGCTCTGATCTTCTTGATTTTACTTAGCCCAGTTCTGAGTTGTTTAGAATGGAGAACTATTTTGCTTTAAAGTTCTCTCTTCTATCACCCTGTAAACAGCTACTTGCCTAATTAGAATAATTAGCATTTCTTACCTTTAGTGTCTACTAAATAGAAAATTAAATCATACACAATATTCATACAGATCTCTTACAGGTGGGAAGTTTGCTCTGAAAGACTGTAACAAACACTGGATTGATTTCTTTTCCCATGTATCCCTGAAAACTACAGAATCATGAAGGCACTGCTTCTATTACCATGAGCTCTAAGATGCAGTTTGTTGTGCTGTCATTTACCACCACATTCATCTGCCCTAATTTCTGCTGCTTGTCCTTCATGCATTCCGCATCATCTGAGAAAGGTTATTGATGTGGGCACATTTTTAATGGCTCAAATCTCTGGAGGCGTCTCCAATGTCTGAGTGATTTGAGCTTGGTTTAAATAATTGATGAGAATTGTTAGTCAGAACCTATTGGTGATTCAGACTGTATTATTCAAAGATATTTACTGACAGTTATAGATTAGTCTAAATTTACTTATTTTTCTGAGTTGCATTAAACTAGGCCCTGCATGGCACATGAGTCTATTTAAAAAACAAACAAACACATCTTTGTTAACAAATGTGAAAATCTGTGGGCTCAAGGGCTTTATTTAACCAGTTGCAAAGAAGCAATAATAAGTAATAATGGTTTTAGCAGGAAAAAGTGAGTATGAAATGGTCTCTTTTCAAGGGAAGAGTGCTTTTCTCTGTCTTGCATGTCATTCAGGAGTGGACCTGAACATCTTACTAATAATTCAGTGACTTTCCTGCGGCTTTCCCAGTTCTGGTAGTTGTGGGGGTGGATGGGTGTGAGACTTGATGGCTGCCTCTTTATTAGCCACCCACCACAAGCATCTTCTTTAATGGTTTGCAGCTTTTAATCTTTGATATGTAAAAACTCTTCTGCTTCCTAATGACATTTAAAAAAAAAAAAAAAAGTCTAGCCTAGGAGACTCCAGGATTGATCAGGGTGACACTAATCATCTTGCATAATCTCCTTTTACTCTTTTCCCAAGGTAAAAATATTCCCAATTTCTTTCATTTCACATTTGTTCAGGTGTATAAAGCTCTGGTTGAAAATGCTGGAGAAACACAGCGAGGTTTTATTGTCTGGAGGTGAAGTGTGACTGAAGCAAGGCTAATAGTTACAGGTCCTGCAGGCACCTTGCTGCTTCAGAAGTAGCACAGGTGCTGATCTCCTACCAGGCCTCCTCTTCCCTGGTTCCTGCAGCTGGGGGTGGCACGTAGAACACTGCTGCAAGGCAGATGTGGCTGAGCTTTCACACTGTCCTTTGGAAACCACCTCAGGGAGCAATTGGGGAACTCACTGTCCGTTTTAGTTTCCTGTCCCTGTTGAAAAGTGCTTTAATATATTATCACTTTCTTTTATCAGGTAACTGAGTATTTAGAGGGTTTTCCTATTTTTTTATTTGTGTGCAGTAAATATTCCACTGAAAATAGTTCACCCCCTTTTTTTTGTTGCCAGAATGCATTGATGTTGCAGCTGTGCATGAGTAATGAACTTCATTAGAGCTACAAGGATGATTAAGAGACTGGAACATCTGTCATACAAGGAAAGGCTGAGAGAACTGGGGCTGTTCAGTCCTGAGAAAAGAAGACTGAGAGGGGATCTTATTAATGTCTATAAGTATCTGAAGGGTGGATGTCAAGAATGGGCCAGTCTCTTTTCAGTGGTGCCCTGTGATAGGATGAGGGGAGACGGCACCAAGTTACAACACAGGAAGTTCTACCTCAACATGAGGAAAAACTTCTTTACTGTGAGGGTGATGGAGCACTGGAACAGGCTGCCTAGAGAGGTTGTGGAGTCTCCTTCTCTGGAGACTTTCAAGACCCATCCGGATCTGTTTCTGTGTGATCTGCCTTTAGGTGTTTCTGGTGCAGCAGGGGGGTTGGACTTGATGATCTTCAGAGGTTCCTTCCAACCCCTATGATTCTATGATTCTTTCTGACCCTTCTTTTCTCTCTTTACTTCAGGAATTGTGGACATGGGTGGCAAACAGTCCACAGTTGGCGAAGTCTCTGTAATTCAGACACCTGTTACAGAAAGCATTCAGGATGCTTACAAAGCTGGAGACACCAATAAAGCCCAAGAGTTAATTAAGTTGTCATGTGAAGAGACTGCACTGCAAGTGGAAAAGGTAGGGTTAGGTTACCACTCTTTCTCACATTTTATTGGGAAAGAAAGCAAAATGCCAAGTTGCTGTCTTCCATCATTTCTCATGTAGAAAATCCAGTCAGTTATATATACTGTGCTGGTGCTGCAGGGTCCCAGAAACTGCTGGTTGTGTGGGGTACTTCAGGAGCAGATATTCAGGGAGAGTATTTGCCCTTAAAAGTACAGATGAGAAAGGCAGGTGACAGAAACAGCATGTGTAGGAATGGGAGACTGTGTGAGGAGGGGTCCTGTTGCCATGGTCACTAAAAGAGGGAAATGGCATTTTCCTCATAAAAAGAAAGCAGTTTATAGATTTAGTAAAAGAAGTATTCCCCCATCAATACAAAGATGGTCAATGGCCCCCTGGGAAGGTTTTGCTGCTTGTGTTTGGAACTAAATCCTCTGCACCAGCTTCTGCACTGCTCTGCCTTCAGAGCTCTCCTTTTGAGCCTGCTCTTTGCACAGAGCTTATCTTGGCATTTTGGGAGAGCACCTGTGTGCCAGTCCAGGCATATTGGCCATCTCCAAACCTGGACATACTACACCCTGTAGCAGAGCCATGCAAATACTTTTACTAGGTCCATGAAAAATGGTTTTACTCTCACCAGTCAGTGCCTTGGGCACTTTTTCAGTAAAGTCATAAAAAAACCTATAAAGCAAACCCCAACAAATTAATAATAATTAATAATACAATTATTATATCAACAGCAATTATTATAATGGCTACTAGTGTTTATGACATTCTCAGTTAACCACCGTGGCAGTGGGTATGCGTTTGCGTGGGCACAAATAAATACCTGGCTCTAGAAATGCTCTCTTTCTCTGCTCACTCCCTTCACAGAAAATTTATTCTGCTGTGTTTTCTTTACCAGTGCCAGCTTTTAGGTATTGCAGCAGCATATGGAGATCTTCAGGCTGTGAGGTATTTACTGAAGGAGGCATTAGTGGTGTTACCAACAGAACCTAATGATGACAACGCAGCTGTGGTGGCTGCATATTTTGGACATAAGGATGTTGTGAAGGAGCTGCTGGATTCCTTGCATGGTAAGTCTATTGTGTTGTCTCTGCCTTTCCTCAAGCTTTGGGTAGCTGTGTGCTGTACCTTCAAGCAGGCATTTATTAATTTTTTTCACATCCCTTGAAATGGGAGGGACTTAATCATGGGAAAGTGCATGGAGGAATCTAATCTCTGATGTGTTTGAAGAAAACTTCCCCCATGGGGGGAAAAACACATGCATAAAAATATTCCATGTTTGCAAACTGGAAGCAGACAATTCATTCCCATCAGCCCTCACAGCTGGGTACTGTCCCAGATCCCACAGAGAAATGAAGGGATTTTCAGGAAACAGCATCATCCCACTCTGCTGATCCAGCAGACTCAGTGGTGCTGAGAGGGAGAGTGCAGCATGACTGTCTGGCGAATAATAGTTTGGGTGCACAGCTGGCAGCATGCTCTGTGCTCTCTGGTCAGTGTTTTGTCTTGACTTTCAGGGGAATTCCTTCTTTAGAATCATAATTATATTTTAGTTACATTTTATTTTAAAAATTACTTCATAGCACAACGGAGACATTTTTAGACCCAGGCACAATTTTAAAGGCAGCTGTGGGAAGAAGAAAGAGCATTATTCTGAGTCAGGACCAGGAACTTTTGTTTGGGTCCCCTGTCTTAGTGTGCTGCAGGCATGACAGCTGCTTCTCACTCTGGATTCCAGGTCTAGTGATCCTGCACAACAGAGTGAATTGCTATCTTCACCTCAGACACTGCAGTAACACAACAGCTAAGCTAGGTCTCTCCAATATTTGACCTGAACATAGCTCTATCTCCTCACTGGAGCTATATACTTGCCAGTGTACTTGATGAGAACAGGAATAACCTGTTGGGAAACCTGCTTATTTGATGTTCTTAAACTGTTAGAGCACTAATAAGCAAAAGAAAGGTTCCAGTTTGGGGAATGCAATTAAATGTAATATTTCGTTTAGCCAGAAAGGAGGCTGACAGCACTGGTTTTGTAACCTCCTAGCAAAAATTAAATTATATTAATATAATACTCTTAGTAATGAAAAGTGACTTAAGTAGTTTCTGGAAACTTAATTCAGTTTAGAATTGACTCAATTCCCTTAAACCCTTGCTTCAGGGCATCAGGGAGGTGCTCTATACAAACAGCAGCTTTCAGAAGTTTTTTCATTCCATTTATTTCCGTGAGAAGTTACATAGAAACCAATTACAGGGTTTAGGAATAAATTACATGAATTTGCAGCTTGGCAAATGCACTGCAGTGATTCTCTCTGGCCCAGAGTGAACTTCTTGTGGCTTACAGCTGAAGTGGAGCCCTTTTTTTGCAGAGTGAGGGTGAGTGATTAAGTCAAGTTGTTAAGAATGCAAAGAACTACGTAATTTCCACATGGAGAAACTGCAAAAAAAAAACTTGACATGTAAACTTGGGCTTGTGGACATTTCTGCAAGCGTTTCAAAGGGGATGTGAATTTGTGAAGTAAATGGAAGTGATACTGTGAATCTGGGAAGATTTGAGATCTGCTTACTGTTAGCAGAAATCATCCTGTCATGGGCATTTAGTTACATGCTCAGAATGATGCACACCTAGAGGAAAGCAGTGTTCTACAGTCAAAACATTCATTTGTCAAAAAAACAGCAGCAGTTTGGAGATGACTGAAACATTAGGAAATTCATGCAAAAATCAGAACATGGTATTTTAGTTTTTAGCCTTAAATGACATTTGTCTGACTTTACTGTGAATTGATAGTAAGGTATTCACTCAAAATGAAATATTTCAAGGGGAAATGAAATTTTTTGGGGAGACTTTAGGTTGTAATGATAACAAACTACAACAATTATTTTGTGTTTTCTGAAGCATTTACATTTTTTTAAATTCATTTAGTAGCATGAGAAGTCAGCTGTGTTTCCTCCTTTGTATCCCCTCCCACTAACTTGGAAGAAGTGGGCTTGGATAGATGCAAAGACAGTCCAGGTCATCCTTTGCCACCTCTGCTTGGGATTAGATGTTTGATTTTTCTGCTGTCAGCCTAGCAGGCATCCTTGAAACCTTCCACTGTCGGCAGGTTATGCATGACTAGCTCAGTCAAAAAAGTTTGCCCATTAACTGGTCAGGAAATGAAAAGCAATAAAGCAAAGCTGAAAAGTTTATGCCTGGCCAACTTAGGGCTCTTCTATAACAAACTCCTACAGTGAAGTCTGCTCCTTTGTCCTTGGAGTCTTCACCCTGAGCCTTTTGCAGAGCCATTATTTGTGGATGACCATTGCACATCACAGCCTGGTGACATCAACTCAATCAAATGCTGCATCTTTTCTGTAGGTCGTAATACTTGCCAACAACTCCTGAACTGGATGCTGGCCATAGCGTGCCAGCAGGGACATTTGGACATAGTTAAGCTCCTAATTCGTGCATACAGTGCTGACCCAGAGAGCTGTGCAGTCAGGAAGAATGAGTTTCCAGTTCTTATACGGTTGCCCCTGTACGCTGCTATAAAAGCAGGTATGTATTTGCATGCTTCAAAACCTTGCCCCTTTCTTCAGTGTCTTTTAAAGAATGGGCTGAGTTCACATCTAGGATAGTATCAGTGTAGACTGGCTTGTCTGGAATTGTCCTGGATTTCTAGTGGGGTAAATGAAAGTAAATTTGGCTCTGAACCTTTTGATTTAGCCAGATTTAAGTGACAGCCTTCTGTTAAATTACTGTAAATAATGAGAGGCTGAACCTTCCTCTTTAAACTCCTAGGGAAAAGACCCTTCAAAAGTAGAAACCTTCTAAGTAAAAGCATTATTGTTATGGACACTCTGGCACACATGCCTGATTTAGGCTGGATAATTTACACTCAAAGCACAGCTGTGTGTATAGTTTAATAATATGGGGCAAATAAGAGAAAAAAGGAGCTTGGGCCAGTGCTTTTGCATAGTGTCTCTGCTGTTTCAGTCTGACTAAACTAAATCCTGTCACTGGAGGAAACAGTCTCTATGCAGTTCAGTTCCCTTTTCACACACCCCCATGTTTTTTATCAGAAGTGGTTACTTCCTAGGATTTCTCTTCAGCTCCTTGTTGGTTCATTTACATGAGGAGAAGAGAAAAATGTCTTTTCTTTATAGGGAATGAAGATGTAGCTGTGTTTTTATTACGGAATGGAGCTTTCTTTTGTTCCTACATCCTGATGGACAGTCCTGAATCCAGCAAACACCTTCTGAGGAAGTATTTCGTTGAGACAAGCCCACTACCAGGTAGTGCTCCAGCAAAAACAGTAAGTAGCTATTTATCCATGAGAAGAAATGTTCTTTTAAAGGAACATCTTGTTAATAATTTATGTTTGTGTATCATGTAGCTGGTGATCCTTCTTCTCAGCTAAGAGCCTCATGGTTTGCTACCCACTTAGAGAACAGGCTTTGAAAGTGGCTTTTGTGCCAGTAGTGAATTCCAAAGTGTAAAGCATTAGGCCTTTAAGTGGCATCACTGTGTTGTGGCAGCATCCACTTGGCAAATTTAATATCAGCGTGTGAACCAGGCATATGCTGTGGAAACAGTGACTTTGTGCTCAGTCTTCCAGAGAAATACACTACCACAAGGTTCCTCTGTGAACCCAAGACTATCTCTTCTTTTAGGATTCTATTGTACATTTTGGTTTCAAGGTAATGGCACAAGCTCCATGCTGGCCAGGAGTGTCAGCATGGCCCAAAACTGAGTGTGTGAACCTGTCTCTTCCCCTGCATTTGGTACCTCAGATGCAGGACGTACAAATAGGCTTATGTGGCTTTTGATTAACATGGAGCATGAGTAGAACAGCTCACATCTGCTCAAAATACCTCTCCAACTCCAGATCCCAGTAGTAAAAGCTGGCTGGTGGCCTTCAGTGTCACTCATCTGGGACAAGTCTGGCTTTCTGGAACAGCATGTGTGTAGTCAGATCATATTAGTTGAGCTGCCCTTATCCCACAGACAAGGCATCAGGTTTTGATGGGACAGAGGCCAACAAAAAACAATCAGAGCCTTTTTCGGTTGGCAAGACCTCTCTTCTCTTAGCCAGTGACAGCCTTTTGGCAATTTTCGTCAATTTGTTTGCACCTATTTCTTTCAGTGTAAAATGAGGAGATTTAAACTCCTCACATCTCACAACTGTTGGAAGGCTTAATACATGATGCTGCTGGTTTGAGATCTACAGATGAGTGGCATTGTTTTCATGCAGGGTATTATTACATTTCATGAGAATCACATTTCTTTGTATAACTAGGCTATATTCTTCATTCTCTGAATTTCTGTTCTCCAACCCTCCTTTATTCAGAACTGAAAAATATCTCACAGTAAACACTGTTACTGCTTTATAGGGAAGCATTTAGTAGTTTGTATTACTTCTACTGTTATGCAGCAATTTAGTTATCAGGCATTTTTTATTTTTACCCCTCTGTGTGTAGATTAACCAGTGTTGAGTATGAGCATCAGAGCCCTGAGCTTCCAATAGTTACACTTTTCATCGGGTCATAAAAATTGTGTAGTGAAAAATTGCAAGGGAGTTTTTTTGATCATGGCTCTGTCTGCCTGAATCCCTTTGCCAGCTGAGTGCTCAGCTAGAAACAGTGAGGGGTGTTGATTCTGCTTTGGTGTTAAGTGAAAATAAGCAGAGGTTTTCATGGTATTATGAACTTCTCCATTCTCACTTTTCCTACCAGAACCCCATCTCACTGGATTGCCAACCATACTGTGAATGTTAGGGATTGCACCTATATGAGCTTGACTTCATGACGTCCAGTCTGCAGATTTAGAGCCCTCCCTGTAGGATTCTTAGTTTTGTTGACAGATAAGCAAAAAGAAGCTAAATCATAGATGTTTCTCTATAAGAGCTGATAAAAATACATGCCTTTTAGCAGAAAAAAAATTCCAAATAACTGGATAATTCAGCTTGAATAAACTTGGAATAAATGTTTGAATTACAGGCAATAGGTCTGTTTTCTATGTGAACTTGCTGGCAATATTTAACTTAGCTGCTGTAAAAATGACTCAGCTTTGCTGTTGTCACACCCTGAGTGAAGAAGAGAGCAGTCTTAAAACATCAGCTGATTGCCAGAAGGGCCTGGTTTAAAAAAAACCAACAAAACAACAACAAAAAAACAGACCCAGAAGCTTGACCTTGATTCTTCTAGTACCTGTTTCTTTTTAATATGTTTGTTTATTAATGTTTTCTCTTTGAATTCATTTTGGCAGATAGGGTCAAATTCAGGAAGGTTTGTTCTAGTTTGGGTGCAGAGCTTGGATCTCTGGGAAGTGATAGTCGTGCCCCTTGATAATTTTTTAAAGCACGACTTCACAGCAGCTGCAACCAAGCTGCCTCAGTTGCTTTTTTCATACCTCTTAAAGTTCACAAATTAAAGTCTTGTGTAAGTGCTGTGATGCATTTTGCACTCTGAGGAAGCAAAAAAGGCTGTGCAGAGACTGTTGTGTAGGGCAGCCAGCTGGATGTCAGAAAGTCTCTGCTCTTGGACAGGGCAGACTGAGCACTGATCATTTCAGAATGAGCTCAGAACTTCAAAAGGATTTGTCCCATCTGTGCTCTCTATAAGTGAAAACCCTGCACAGTTGACCTCCAGTTGGTTTCCCAGTAGTGAATGTTACCAGCTATGCATAAAATGTGGTTGGAGGACTAGGTTTAGCTGCCACACCTTCCAGGCAGCCACTGTTGTGTGCATAGTGCTGCTCTTTCTGAGGCAAGAGGAGTTACATCTCATTTTTCTGATATGTTTCTCCTTTTTTTTTTTTTTTTTAATTTCCTGGCATAAATTTATCCCCACAGAAAACCACTGTCTTGCTAAAAAGAGGAAGTGCTCAATTTTTACAGGAACAGGTAACAAATGGTGAAAAGCCCCCCTGCATCAGAGTGGCTGGGCACAGATTCCAGGCTTTGATAGGTGCAATCAGCATGGAGATAATACATAACTTTCCAGTGTTTGCTGTATGAGATTTCCTTTTTTTTTTTTTCATTAAAAACTAGAAAAGGGCTTAAATTGCTGTATTTTTCCCTGGGAAGTATTTGCCAATAGTTTTATACACAATGATACAAGTGTATGTATGTCATCCTCTCACATCACTGTTGGTAAAGAAATCTGCAGCAGTTCCACTCAAGATTGACAGCAGCATTATTGACAGAGGAATTAGATCTCTGTCCTCAGAATATCTTGTCTACAGTGAGAGGGAGGTTCTTTTGGGGCAAGTCATGTCAGTTAGAAGTGCACAACAGCCTTTTTAATTTGCCTTACCAAAAGGTCTCAAATCTAAGTAAATATTTTTACATTTGTAGTTGATCGTTTGCCCAAGAGCAGTGGGGTTTCTTGCTTCTGCACAATTTCCAGTCTCTTGTCTTCCTCAGTGTGTCCCCTGACATCCCTGCAGTAGAAGATTTCCATTTATTTTTCAGGACTCGTATTGAGAAATTCTTTCCTTGGCAGGAGAGGGGAGTCTACAGATGTTTTCCTTGCCCTTCTGAGGAGCAGTAAGCTGCCCAGAGTCAGGCTGTGTCCTCGACCTAAGAGCCTCTGAGCACAGAGCTCTCCAAATGGAGAAGGACTGAGCTGATCCTTGGCTCTGTAAGTTCAGCATCACAGACCTTTGGCATTGAAGCTTTTCTGGGAAGACAGCAGAGAGCATTGCCAGTGTGAGTTGGGAAGGAAATCCCCTCTCTTCATGGCTTTGCTGTCAGGCTTTCTTTCACTTAATTACATTTTCACTGCAAGTAAATCCCTAAGATACCTCCACTGGCATCAGGTTAGTAGCACCCAGGTGATTTTGATCCACTGTCCCTAGGTCAGATGAAGGGGCTTGGCTGATCCTCCAGTTTGCAGTACTCAGGTAGAAGAGCCACTGTCAGTCCTTGGCTCTGGATGAGGAGGAGCACTGAGAGCCAGGCACTTACTGCTGAGATTCGAAAAGCTGATGAGGAGATTAGGACACCTACCCTGCAGTGCTCATAGCGGGTTTTGGATTTCACAATCTTGACTGTGGTTTTAGAAGTCAGTATCTGAATTCTGCTGGTATCTTTCTATCACACTAAATACCCTGAGGCCACAGCTCGACATTTTTGAGGTAAATGATACACAGCAATCTAATGCAAAATAGAGCTGATTATCAGTCTGAAATGAGAAGCAGCAGGGATGCATGGTCCTGCTTGCACCCTCTAAAAGCAGGCTGTAGATCCTATTATTACTCCTTTGGTTGGTGTACTCAAGGACAAGTACTTTGTATTGTAAAGAGCATTTTGAAACAGAGCAGGAA
>NW_009952879.1:1863694-1871011 GCF_000747805.2 Chaetura pelagica | reverse complement strand
AGGAATGGAGGGAGGGTATAAGAACCATCAGTTCTTTTTCTGATTTTTTTTAATTGCAATTTTGTTGGATGCGTTTTCATTAATCAGGAAAAGAGGGAGTCAGAGTCTTTCACTCCTGGCTCCCCTGCTGTCCCATTGTATGGGCTGGCAAATGGAGTCTGGACAGTCTGAGACAGTGACTGGTGTCACACAGGGAATCTGGGGCTCTGGACTCTGAATTCAGGATCTCAACCACAAGAACCTCCTTTCTCCTGTGAGGAGGAAACCAAATGAGTAAGCCAGCTCTCCAGGCCTTCATTCCCATCACTGCCAGAATTCCAATGCCCTGTGTCATTATATGCATCCTCTGTGTAACTGAAAGACTTGTGGGTAGCCTTTTGCATGGACTATCTGCTGATATTTTTTTGGCTAGAAAACTTGGTTTTCTTCCTTCTGTTTATGTCCAATATGTGAATAGTTTGTGGGGTTCAATACTCTGGCCACAGATGCTTATTTTAGGGAGGATGCCACAGAGCATGAGATGTTTAAAAAAAAAAACACAAAAAAACCCAGGAAAATATTCCTTACCTGCTTTCTTTTTGGGCCATGGTGCAGATCCTATGCATCCACAGCCATTGTGGCAACACCATTGCCAAATGAGAAAGTGCCGGGATGCTAGCACTTCCATCTCAGTGTGCTGTTGGAGGTTGTCCTGAACTTCCAGGGTGAATCTCCTCTGGATGGCATCTTTGTGACGTGTCTTGCCCAATGCAGTGCTAGTCTTTGTTGATCAAAATGCATATGGGATAATAATTAACTGCTATATCAGTGCTGAGGCCACCTTTAAATGTAATGCCGGGGGGTGAAAAGGAGCTTTAGTCTCACAACAGATCTTCATCCCAGATTTATCTATCACCTTGCTCCAGCAGCATGGAGTCAGTGAAAAGATGCTTCAGATACTGTTTGAGAGATCATGAAAGGTGTTGCTAATTCCCTTCTCTTGGCAGAAAGCAAGCTGTAAAGGAAAGCAGAGGAAAGAGCATGGCTGATCTCCATGGCTTCCTTTTTGAGGTTTAGTCTCCCTCTGAGCAAGGTCTTTTTGATGGTTACAGGAGATAATTGATGGGTCTGATAGGCAGCCTGAGATAAACTCATCTTTCTGTAACCCTCAGTGCTATGTTAGTATTTCCATACCCCATGTCTTAACAACTGTATGGGGAAGTGGGAAGCCCCTTCCTTAGAAGCAGTTATTTTTTAGACCATAGTCAAGTTGTCTGGAAGTGCTGCCTAAAAGCTTGGATTTTCCCCTATTAATTCTGGTTTATCCCCTCCACCTCCATTTGGGCTGAGTTTCAGCACAGCTTTTGAAAAAAATTGGCGTTCCTGGAAAAAAACTATCAGGACAGAGTATGCATTGCCAGCCAAGGTTAGTTGTTAAAATGCCTAACTTCCTGTTAAAATGTTTCTCAGATATCTAGGCAGACTGGGCTTGAATTATACTGTCAGTAGCTGAATCGTTGTTACCCCCTTCTCTTTGAGCCTGAAAAGGCCATTTTTATTAAACATCTACATGAAGCACATGTAGGTGGGGATCAGGCCTTTTCTTAACTCTTTCCTAAGCCAAGGGAAAGCCAAGCTTGTTTGTTTTTTTGGTAATGCAGAGATGTGATTTTATCCAGCACTATTAGGTAGGAGAGTGATGGCTTTTTTTCTGTATGCGCAGAAGTCATGGTGGAGTTTTAATTGTCCTGGCATAGAAAGGCTTCTGTTGGCATCACTGTAAACCACACCATGGTATAAATTACATCAGTGAGAGAATTTACTTGCTGATTGAGCTATACTTTTATCAGGGACAATTTTAGCTGATCTAGGATGAAGCTACAGTGATGCTGCCCCTCTCCTCTCCCCAGCCATGCACTCCTCCCTCCTCTACCACTGTAAGCCAAGTTTTGGTGCAGGGTGGAAGCTAAACTAGCTGAAAATTCTCTATCTGAAATTAAAAGTAACAATATTGTAAGACAAGGTGGTACCCTGGTACCTGAATGTGTATGTAAGTAGCCAAACAGATACCAATAGTACTTGAGCATTTTGTTTATAGCATAGAGCTAGTTTCCCACATTATCTGGATTTAGGGATCTGCCTCCTGTTGTGAGCTCTTGGAGCAATTCAAAGAGCCAGGAAAAACTAGTTAATCATCTAAGCACAAATGTGCTCTTCCCCAGTGATATTTCCTCATGCTGGGAAGGTCTTCCCATTCTTTAGCATCGGTGCCTCACCCCTACATCTCTCCTGAAGTGTGGGATAGCTGGGAATGAAAAAGGCAGTCTGATCTGTGTTTATACTCTTTATTACCATCAATCACAACTGATTACTGTCCAGTGATGTAAACAGGCTCAGTCTTGAGCTGTTACAGGTGAAAAAAATTGCAATGAACTACATAGAGAATTTAAAACAGGAATCTGTGAAATATACAGGCTTGGAAAATCTAACAGTAAAGCAGAATATGTTCAGTGCCAGTGTGAAAGCTTTGCAATGTAACTCCCAGTCAGTACTCCATATTTTGCAGAAGTAGTGGGCACTCTGTTAATTTTCTTTCTTGTTGCTACTGGCTCACTGTGGTTTACATGGATGCCTTGTGGCATGATGGTGGGTGTAGCTTTAGACAAACAGCTTGTGCTCTCTGCCTTCATTTCCCCAGTGATACAAAAGGCATAATATTTCCATTCATATTTGCAGGGCTGTCCTGAGGCTTCACTAGTGAACAGCTGAAAAGCACTATGTCTACACTAAATACAACTACTGTGTAATTTCCAAAAAGTGCAACTATTTGTGCTTACCCTGTATTCCATTCTCCTACACAGTTGAACTGTGTGATCTGCATTACTTGGAGTTCTAAGTCTCAAATAGCATTTGACATAGACCTTTGTTTCCCTTTTATTTCTCCCCCTTACCAAAACATATTCCTTTTGATTTTTAATTTGGGGTTAAAAATTTTAAGTGCTAAATTCTGGGAATTGGATAGCAAATTCAATTTGCTGTTGGATCCTTGCTGCCTCCTGGTGGAGAATTAACGATCACTTCACTGAGGTTGTCTTTGGGAAGAGTTATGGCAAAAACACTGTTTTGGTATTAACATTTTTAAAATGTGTGTTTTGGAACACAGTTCTCACTGGAATGTAATGAAGTGATCTTGAAAATGAAGACTTTCATCGTTTGTCTGCATTGATGACCAGTGTGTGTTCATGTTTTCTTCTGTCTAAGCTGGAGCCTGAAATAAGTAGTTATGTCCTTCACAACAACTTCTGGGTTTTTTTCCAAAAGAGGATAAAACAACTTCCTCATCTAACTGTCAAGAGCAGCAGAACGTTCTCTACAGAGGAGGCAACTGCCAAAATTGTGTCTCTCAGATACTAAATGATCTTCCTAAATTATACTGAGCAAATGTCTAGTTTTTAGAAATGCTTTACAAGAGGGTGTTTGCCTTTCCTTGCCTTTCCCAGATCTTCCTTTGTAAAACCTGAAACTTCCCTGGAATGGTTTGGCTGCTTGTTGAAGGTTTAAGGTGCAAGAGCAGTGCCTGGGCATATATTAATTATTCCAGCAACAGGGCTCCTTGTACTAAGTTAGTATTACACTCAGCAGATCTGTCCCTGTCCTCTCTACAGGTGCACAAGGAATGGTCCACAGGCATTTCAGAGGCTGACTGCTCCACTGGAGTTCCTCTGGACCTGCCTGGCCTCTCTTGGTGCTCAGAGTCCTGTGGAGATCTGAGCAGCCATGCATTCCATGTCCAGGAGACAGAGTGGGGTTGGAGCTGCAGAGTCTGGATTTAAGCTGGGTTTCCATGATCTGTCCATATCATGCTGAATGTGTCTTGCAGAGCAGGAAGCCCAACCCCATGGAAACTCACTGCACGTTGCTGGATGGACCAAGTGTTAGAGTCTGTCCAGCCCTGGGATGAGAGTGCTGGTGTCAAACAAGGGCTGCTCACCCTTTCTGGGGCACCCTGGAGCTGGTGTATGGACTAGCAAAGAAGTCCAGGTCCCCTGCTTGTGCTTGCTCATGGTCTTTGGCGTGAGATCATGGAGCAGTGAGTGATACAGTGAGGGCCGTTGATATCCAGGCATGATTTCATCTCTGAGTCAGTTTAGTTCCTAGAAGCAGATTGGAAAGCGAGCAAGATGTTGCTGGTCTGTGCTCGGATCTGCCAGATTCCCAGCAGCGTAACACAGGCCAAGAGCAATTGGGATTTTACTGATCTGGTTCTTTTTTCTTTCTTTGACATGTGCAGGCTTTGTGTGTGAACTGGTCAAACCTCAAACTGCCCTGGGTGGATCTGGACTGGCTGATTGATATCTCCTGTCAGATAACTGAGCTTGATCTCTCTGCCAACTGTCTGGTCTCCCTTCCATCCGTGATCCCATGGGGCCTGATAAACCTCAGGAAGCTCAGCCTGGCTGACAATCAGCTGACAGAGTTGCCCAGCGTACAGTCCTCTGACGAAATCATATGTACCAGGTGTGTGCTGGAAGCCTACAGTAAATGGAACTGCATGGAGGTGCACAGAAGTCAGCTGGGCCTCTGTGAAGCTGCCTAAGTGAAGAGCATGTGCAGGAGCTTCTTGGTTTATTTTCTATCTGCTTCAAGGTTTCACTTCAGATTTGCTCATTTTCATTCTCAGTGTTTCCCATTTAGTCCAATTGTCAGGACAATTGCAGAGACTTTTATTGTTGTCTTGTCTCATGTTGCTTCTGCTTTTCTCCTGTTCTGGTGAGCCCCACTCCTCCAAGACTAAGCCCTGAGCTAACTCAGATTGGCATTTACTGGCTTGTAATAATAATCTGACCTGCTGTCTATGCAGACCACTTTTCTCTGTTCACTGGAAGGGTTGTTTTTTAAATAGTGTTTTTTGTTTTGCCTTGTGAGGGCACATTCCATCTGCTTTCATTTAGATCTAAAGCTGTCCTGGTAAAACAGATGTCTATGGCAAGAGGGATCTTTGTTAGCATTTTATTGATGCCTGATTATCTTCTGTACTCACAGGTTACTGGAGGTCGATGTATCCAGCAACAAGCTCTCTACTCTCCCTTCTGGATTCTTACATCTTAAAAGCCTTAAAAAACTTATTGCATCCAAAAATTATATGGAGAAGTTATTTGACGAGGAAAACAGTATGTACAGTCCAGTGTTACACTTCCATGTCAAGGCCTGATTTGTAAGGGAGAACCCCAAACTTTTATAATAATGACCTAAATATCATATTAGCTAGGGATGCTTAGCATCTCTCAATCCTTTGTCCAAAGTAAATGAAAAGGCCTGGTTGATTTTTTAGCTCTCATGAAGTATCCTTTGGCTCTTACCTAGTAAGTATGCAATATCTTGCTGGATCAGACTGCTATCATGCTCACACCAGCTCTGCAATGTTTCATGTTTTCTAGCAACTAATTGGATTGGTTTAAGGAAGTTGCAGGAGTTTGATGTCTCTGACAACAGGTTGGTGGAACTTCCAACCATTTTTCTATACTGCTTCAAGTCCCTAAACATACTGAATGTTTCCAGAAATCAGCTGAAAGTGTTTCCAGATCCCTGGGCCTGCCCCTTGGTAAGTCAAACTGCTCTGACAGAGTCAGAGGCTGAAAAAAAAAGCTGTTGCAACAATGCAAAAATTAGACTGTGATTTTTACAAAACTATCAGACATCTTAGGCTTGAAAGCTGTTCTTTTTCTGTAAAAGTGCCCCTACCTGGTTTGGTTTATGAGTCTCAGATCAAGCCTTTCTGAGGCTCTGCCCTATACTCACCAAGTTGGTAGCATTGGTGGAAAACTTCTAGAAAAATGTCTTAAGGATGTATTTGTTTTCTCTGTAGTTTGTATGAGCAGAAGTGTTGTTAGGGTCATTTTATAGAACACAGCTTTCATTCAAAGTCATCTCTGCCCAAACCCATGGCTAACTAGGACAGCTATATTCACCCCTTGCTGCAACTTTACTCCTCATTGTCACGGGGATAGGTGAAGTGTCTGTTTGTGGTTGGAAAGCAAATGGATATGATTTTCAAAATAACTTTTATAACAGTTTTTTGCCCACCAAATAATTTACAGGAATTAAACAAGTGCATCTCTTCAGCAAATCCTGTGTGGCTTCATGCCCAAAAATTTATCTGGATCAAAGTATCTAGAGATAACCTAGAATGAATTTATTAATGCCTTAGCCATGTGACAGCTCATCTACCCCATTATTTAAAGAGATTACTACTACTCTGTGGGTGTTTTTTCTTTCACATTTTCCAGAAATGCTGTAAAGCATCTAGAAACTCACTGGAATTTCTACCTGATGCATTGACTATTTTCTGGAAAAATCATCTCAGAGAAGTGGATTTTTCTGAGAACTCACTTAGAGAAGTTCCACCAGGACTCTTCCAGCTTGAAGTAAGTGTCATTTCTTCCTACTTGACAAATAATAATACCAACTCAGAGCTTGAAGTCATAGTGGTGGCTATCTGGTTAAGGTAGGAGACTACTTGCTGTTTTGAGCTGATGAACACAGCAGAGAGCCTATGAACATTCCATAACCCCCTGAATAACTACATTTGGACACTCATCCAGTGATGGGGCATCGAGCTTTTGACACAAGTCTTCTGAGAACTCTTTGGATGTCTGTTTCAGATTTTAGGAGAGCAGTTCAGAAGACAACCACTGCATTGTAGCTGCAAGCTCCAACCATTGAAATACAGATGTTCTCAAGTGTCCTCACAAATAGTTGTGTTTTTTCTTCATTTGGCACACCAGTGTTGCATAATTAAGGATTACTCTTTCTGTGCTGAAAAGAGCATGTTTGGATGCCCTAAACAGCACTAGTTGGTATCTCTCTCATCTTGGAGCTGGTGCAGATTAAATAATTCTTGCTAGTAGACATCAGAGATCCACAGTTTTACTTCAGAATTCTTCAGAATTTGTGGCTTCACATAGTTTCGACATGAAACCAAGCAGAACTTGGGGGTTTCCTCCAAGCTTCCCTTTCAGACTGTGAAGTTCAAAGTCATGCAGATACAAACAGAGGTAAATTGTTGTGCAGAATTTGCATGATTTTCCCCACTGGATGGTTCATATCCATGTCCAGTTGGCACTTCAGGAGTCTGCTGCCAAGGTGCTTCTTGCTCTGGCTTGAGAGAAGAGTGCTGAGTGTTGCTTGCTGCCTCAGTAGTTGTTTTTAATGATCATTGCAAATTTGGCTTTCTGGTAACCATTTGTTTTCAACTGGTATTCCTCCTGAAGTAAAATGAACCCTAAGGACTATTGTCTCCAAAACTTGTTTTCTCTGGGTTTCTTCCCGCCCCCCCCC